>NC_046339.1:13103046-13403046 GCF_000738735.6 Corvus cornix cornix | reverse complement strand
CTTCATACTTGCACTGATTACAATGCCATGGAAGATCCACATCCCCTTCCTTTCCCCGCTTCCCAGCTTGCTGATACCATGTGCTAAAGAATGAAATACTTCAGAAATACATTGATTGTGGGGGCAAAACGATAAAGATTCAGCAGAAGGATGACTAGGCCAGTGCACGGCACTGTCGGGAGGGTAGGATTCCCTTTTCATTTCAACCTACACAGTCATTGAAGGAATTGCAATCGGGATTAAATTGTCTGATCATATAATAAGTGATGTTACGCATAATAGAAATACAATCGTGTTGCTGGAGTCGTGTGAAAGTTTAACCTCGAATCGTGTGGACCTGGCATAGTAGACGATACACAGGAGGTTTTCAAGGAAACATGCCACAGCCAGCTTCAGGATGAAATGTGGACGGCATTATTGTTGCTGACAATAGCAAACTGCAAAAGCCTGCTTGCCAAGGGGTACCCAAGTCCTGCACCAACCGACTATGAAAATAACCTCCTCATCCATCAAAAGTCAAAAAGTATCAGGACTGAGAGGACTCCACAAAAATACATGGCCTAACCTTAACGTGAAGTGCAAACAAAGCAACTGCGTTCACCATCATGGCGTATGTGGCCCGAAAGGACTTCCAATATTTGGTTTTGTGTGTTTGTTTTGGTTTGGTTTTTTAATTTCTTGGGTTGTGCATTTGTGGTTGACGTTTTTATTTTTTTCCCTCTCAATTCGTCATGATTAAATTTAGGAGAGACTCAGCCTACACTGGGCTCGGCTGCGAGCAGAGGCAAATAAAGGAAGGCATTCCAAATATTTCACATGAATGCACTTTATGCAAGGTGGGTGCAAAAAGCTCATGGCTCCGCGTTTAATGTATGCCCTTTCCTCACTGTAATACTCAGTGCGGAGCACTGACATCCTGCACCGCTAACATTTGCACAGAGAATGGGTAAATACCTGGCTTTGGAGGGAAGGGATGGAAGAGGTTAAAAATAAGGTCTCTCACAAAACGATGCGGATTCTGTAACTAAATACTGTCGACATACAGAGGTGCATATGCATAGACACACGCCCGCCTATAATCTAATTAGAGTTCCACGTAAGGAAATAATTTGACCTTCAGCATCTAAGTTGAGACAACAAATCAAGGATATTAGTGTAGTACAAGCAAGCAGTAAGTTAGGAGACCCCAGGGAAAGCCATCCTCATAAGCACTGCTTGTGCAAAGTGAGTTCCATTCAGGTAAAAGCAGGCTGCGCCGCACTGCGCTTTGCCGAGTTGAAAAATGTTCAACTTCGCTTAACCCCCCTGAAAGAGCCACTGAAAGGTCCGTCCGTGCAGCCGGGTTTCAAGTGGGAAGAGGGCAGCATTTTCTCAGCTGCCCGGGTTGCATTCCATGAACGCCTCAATAAAGAGGAGCCATCCGAGCCATTTGCAAGTATTCCTTTCGCGAGAGCAGGTTTTCTTACGCGGAAATCCCTGCCCGGCAGGGAGAGGACACTGCGCGGGTCCCGGCTGCCTCAGCCTGGGCACGGAGCCGCAGCCACGCACAAAGTTCCGCGGGCGATGGAGACTCAACCGCCATTTTACCCCCACACTTGTAGCTGGGAAAAAGTGTTCAGTGAAATTCAGCTTGGAATTTGTGGCATAATCCCCCGTCTCCGGGAGTGGATTAAGGTATTTGCCAACTTCTCCGGGTGAGTGGTGGTGGGGGGAAGCCGGAGCTGACGGCTCCCGGGCTGCGGGCGAGGCGCGGGGGTGGCGGGGGCCGGAGGGAGGGAGCGGGGCTCCGTCCCACGCCTCGCACTATTGTTCCTGGCCCTCAGGAAAGGCGGTGAAGTGATCCCAGCCCGTCATGCTCGTCCCGTTGCCGCCGCCTTAACGGCCTTATCCTCCAACCTGGAAAACTCGTACATCGCCAGATATCCCTCTGCCTGCTCCCCAGCCTCGGAGAAATCAGAAGTCATTAATATTTAAGGAGGCAATAATTTTCCTGTTGAATCTAGAACTGTCTTCATGAATAATTCGTAGTGAGTTCTATTAGGGTTTCAGAAACATTGCGTTTTTGACAACTTCTGGGTGTTTAATAGAAACGGTGGAACCATAAAGGCCCTGCAGGAGTTTGCACAATATAGCAATTAATCACCGAGAAAGTTAAAGCCAAAAGTACAGACGCGCCGAATGGTGTTTAATAAACGCAAATCTCCGCTCTCGGGTTTGCCCTGAACCTGCATCTCCGATGTAGGTCAGTTTTCCCAAGAATTTAACCATTTTCTGCTTCAGAGACTTCAAACAGTGAGGCCGTTAAAGAGCAGTAAAAGTTTGTTTACTTAAGAAAAACACTGTCATTAAGAGATGAGCTCTCCCGGTTAATGGCTGTACCTGTGCTGATCCAACAACTGGCTGGGATACAAGTTACGTGACCCGGGGATACCCCTTTTTCGAGGAAAAAGAGGGCCAAGAAGGCAGCCGAGAAACACAACTATGCTGTCTTCCACCTCCTCCCCCCCACCCCCCCGCCCCCGCACACAGACTTGCTTCCTCATAGAGCGATGGAAAAATAATGAGGTGACGAGTGACGGTCGCTGTAAAATCTCAGTGCTATGTTTAGACGATAGCGATACGAAATTAGTGTATGTTCTGCATATTATATCACGTCGCGCTCTACCATAAAAAATGCAACTCCTGGAAGGTCAAGCTCTGCACCGAGCATGGGGGAAGGGGAGTTTTATGAACTGGAAGGCGAAAAAAATCGTTTGGCTGTAAGCAGATCTTACAATAGGATTATGTAGTTTCCCTCGCAGTGCATAAGGCTGTACAGAAGGGGGTGGGAGGTGGAAAACCCTACACTGGAACAGATTAAATTTTCCAAAAAGGGCTTATTGCTTATCTTCTTCTTTAGAGAAGACGCCCCCCCTCCCCCCAAAAAAAAAAAAAAAAAAAAACAAAACCCAAACAAAAAAAAACACCAAAAAAACCCAAAAGCCAGCGCTATAGACTACAAACACCGGCTGCTAAACTAATTAATACAACTTCACAAGCTGCTCCTGGAAGTGTGAAAACTTTCTACGTGCAATTTCATTAATTATAAATGCTTTCCTGGCCGGAAGAGTTCAAACGTAGTTTTGCAAGATCGTCCATCGTGTTACTTTATTTTCTGTTAACTAGAACTAACAGATGTTTCTGACACATGTCCCAATTTCGCCTACCAGATCTGCAAATGACATTTCAGAATGTACAGGCCGAAACAACACAAGGGTTTCTTTTCTTTCTTTTCTTATTCTTTTTTTTTTTTCCCACACGAGAATCAGAACTTGCAGTTCCCCATATTTGCGAATGCAGAAAGTGGTTGGAAGGCAATGCTCATTAAAAATGTCAGTGTTATTCAGATCAAACATTTGAAACTCCCTCTGCCCAAAACAGAACTGTTGAACGAAAAGGTCGCAGCTGTGTTATTCTCACAATGTTCGAGCAGCAGCATCTCAGCGACATCAGTCAAAACTGACCAGACAAGTTGTAACTTCCATTGTTCACTTTTAATTTGTGAGCTTGCACAATGATTTCATTTTTTTCCCCCGACTACTTTAAATCGAAAAAAAAAAATCCTTGCCTGTGTGAATTAGCAGAAATAGTCGCTGTATCACTCGATATTTACACACACCTACCCACATAAACACTCCAGCAGGCTCTCAGCGCAACCAGAAAAAAATATGGACGAGAATTCTGAGATTTGCTCTCGCTCTCCCCTTCCCCCCACCCTTTCCTCCCCCTTCTCCAAACGGTAAAGAAACAAACAAATCTGAGAATTTATTTTCCAGAAGTACTTGGCGTGCATTCAATAACAACCCAAAGGATACATTAAAAAAACAAACAAAAAAAAAAAGCAAAACAGTACGCTGAAAAACAGAGAGAAAGAGAGTAAAGAGAGCTTTACATACTGACCTGTATGAGTTCTTTTGTGTATTTTGAGATTCTCTGATCTGGCAAACACTTTGCCACAGCCTGGGAAAGGGCAGGGGAAAGGTTTTTCACCTGTGTGGACTCTGATGTGATTTACAAGTTTATATTTGGCCTTGAAAGGTTTCCCTTCTCTTGGACACTCTTCCCAGAAACATATGTGATTGGACTGCTCGGGTCCTCCAACGTGCTCCACCGTGACATGAGTCACCAGCTCGTGCATCGTGCTGAAAGTTTTCGAGCATAATTTTTTGGGAGTCTGGTCCAACTCAATCCACTTACAGATGAGTTCCTGTTTGATGGGCTGCCTCATGTAACGAAAGAAGGCACCCGGGCCGTGGTGTGGAGCCAGGTTCACGTTCAGATTCATACCACCGTAGTTATGAAGCGAAGAAGCAGCAAAATGATCTGTCCTGGAGGCTGGTACTTGAGTGAAATGTTCAGACCTGGCGTACATTTCTCCAGGTAACCCCAGTCTGAGCTGTCCGTTTAGATGGCCACCTGGAGCTGCATGGGGAGGCTGCTCATGGAGTCCAGTGAACAGAGAGGGATTCCCAGCTTCTGAGTGGTGGTGCTGGTGACCATGGTGTCCGGGGTAGCTACCTGTTGTTGAGACAAACAGTCCGTGGTGAGAACTTGCAGCGGGGTGCTGCTCGGTCAGCCCTGGCATGAGTGGGGCCGGCAGGTCTCTGCATATGAAGAAGTCCCTACCTGCTGCCAGAGCCTGGGCTGGGTGAGAGACGGGGTAAGGGGCTGCTGGTGACTGCGCCGGGCCAAACGCTGCCGTTTGACTAGAGACCACCTCGGCTTGGCCTGCCATATGATGATGATGATGATGATGATGATGGTGGTGGTGATGGTGGAGCTGGTGGTGGGGATGAGGGGCAGGGCTGATCTTAAGGGCCGCGGGGTGATGCTGAGGAGGAGGATGAGGAGGAGGATGGTGGCGGTGCCCCATGTGTTCTGGCCGGAGCTGCTGCGGCCCGAGGCGGGACTCGGCGGCGTGTTCCCCCGGCTGCGTGGGCGCCGTGGTGTGGGGGTGCCCGGCGAAGCCCGGGAAGCCTGTCATGCTCTGAGGGGGGTGGTGATGGTGGCGAGGAGCCCCCGCCAAGTCTACTAATCTCAGCGCCGTGTTCCGCCTGGAGAGAGCAGCAGGGTCCATCACTGGGATCCCCAGAGCATCCACGCTCATTAGCTTCTAACGCTAAAAAGTCACCTGACAGCGGGAGGAGAAAGACACAGGGCGGCGGGGGGAGTGGGGGGGGGTGGGGTGGGGAGCGGGGGAAACAACTTTTTTTTTTTTTTTTTCTTCTTCTTTCTCCGAAAATAAAAAAGTTTCCCGGTCCCGCAGCCCTGGCGGCGGGACGCACGGGCGGCTGTGCCAGCGGGTGGGCTCGGGGGGCCGGCGGGAGGTTTTGTCGGCGGCCGGGGCGGTCCCGCGGCGCGGCCCGTCCTGCCCGGGGCCGAGGGGGCCCTCGCGGCGCGGCGGGGACGGACGGGCCGCGCTCCGGCCGCGGCGCTGCCCCGCCGGCCACACAATCGCCGCGCGCGCCCATTGGCTGCCGCCGCGATGACGTCACAGTGACAGATCCCGCCGCCGCCTGCAAGGGAGATCGCCGGTGCGGCGGGGGCGCGCGGGGACGCGCTGCGCATGCGCCGCCTCCGCCGCGCAGACCCTTCCCCCGGCGCCCCCTCCGCGGCCCGGCCCGGCCCGGCCCGGGGGCCTCTGCCCGGGGTCCGCCCGGGGCTGGGCACGGCCGGGCTTCCGTCTGCGGCCGGGGAACAAAGCCTCGCGGGAGTCTAGGGCATCGCCGCGGCCTCCCCGCCCTCGCCTCTTTCCGTTCTCTCTGCCCTGCCCTGAGACACGGGGCAGCTGCGGGGCTCGCCGCCGGGAGAGCACTGACAGCCCCGCCGGTGCCCGCCGCCCGGCCAGAGCAGCAGGAGTCGGAGCGGTCCCGGTCCCGGTCCCGGTCCCGGTCCCGGTCCTGCCGGCGGGTCCTCGGCACTTGTTGCCAGCGCGGGGAGAGGGTCCTTGCCCGACAGGAGCCGCGGCCGGAGCCGCACCGGCCACTCTTTGGCCAGGCGTGTTCGTCCCGGGGCTCGGGCTTCCTCCCCGGTGCCTGAACCCGGACAAAGGATCCCTGGGAGACTCCCCGTCCCCTTCCCCCTCCTCTGACAAGTTTTAGCAGTTATCTGATTACTGGCCGCCGAAGCAATGCGAGAAATCGTGGTGTTCAGGCTGAATCTGAATGTTTAACCCAGAAGAGGGAGTCTCTCCCTTTCCCTCTCTCACTTTCTCTCACGCACACTTACAGGGCAGTTCCACGTAAAATCCCCGTCCTTGGCTTGAAGGAAAAGCATTGCCAAACATTCATAACGGACTCGGTTCTGATGATTCTCACCTGAAGGAAATAACATGGTCTGCAGGGTTTTGCGTGCTAGTAGTGGAAGTGTGGTTTTGGGTTTCGGCTGGATACACTGAGGCCTTACAGGTTTAGGAAAGCTTAGGGCTTCAGCGCAGGAGGAAGTATCTGCTTAAGTTTTTAAGAAGGGGATTGTGAACTTAAAAGAAGTAAATGAAACATGGGAAAAGATTCTTCTGCTTCAAGAAAGAAAAACACGTCTTTAAATATCTCCCCATCGTATTACTACAGTACTTGGATCCTGACACAAAAACGGCTGCACCAATAACCTCACAGTCCTATGAAATCCAGCAATGATTCATTCTCTACGCATCCTGCCAAACTCTCATCATTTTAATACATTGACTCGCTGTTAACTTGCCAGTGGATTCTTTACCAGATGCGTGTCAGGTAAAGCTCTCAGCGTAGAATTTTGTGTTTCCATAAGAATTTAGCAGTGTTGGCAATGATTAGGCTTTATGTGAAGTAGTAAATCAAGAAACTATTTGGCAATGGCAACCCAGCTACTTTCATAACAGAAGCTATGAGCCAATGATTGAAAACCATAAGATTAAAGCTTAGGACATACATACCCGCATAGGGGACATCTTTGTCCCAGCTCTGCATATTCTGGGTTGGATTTGATTACATATTTTGTGTCTGCTTGCATTTACCATACTTCCACTGTAACACTAGGCTGACACTCAGGTAGCAAGCTATAGATACATCCTTGCGCACATCTTTCTGAGTGGAGATGATGAAAAGTGACAAATGATGCAATTAGCTCCCCAACCTTACATAACATGTTTACACAGGCATTTTAAACCACACACCATCCTCACAATATCTCAACTTTCAAGTCTACTTGCTCTACGAAATGGATTTGACAGTCCTATTCATGACCATCTCAATAGGAGTGCACAGAAGAGACAAACGTTAGGAAGTATGAATCTGTTACTTACAAATGTACTGAGACTGTGAATCCCAAATAAAGCTGCTTTCCTCATACCTCCTTAAAACACTGCATCTCTACATACTTGTTATCCGTCAATTCTGACACTTCTCAGTCAAGGGAGAAAACATCTGGAACAGTTTGTCAATTTAAAAAAATGTCATAACCAGTTTGCCCTAAGTTCATTTCAAATGTTGTGATGGTTTCTTGCCAGACACTCATGGCTCTCAGCTTGCCCCTCACTCAGGGCTGTCTCTCACACCCTTTTCCAGGCAGCGCAGGAGAACCTGGCCCTCGGTGTCCCTCACTGTTAGGTGAGGTTGTTGTGAGCCCCGGTTGCGTGCGTGGGGGGAGCGGGGCGGGGGCGGGCGGGGGCTGCCACATGACTGCGGGGAGGCGGAGAAACGGGGAAGAGGAGGGAAGCGGGCCCAGACCCGGACGGGCTCCGCGCATCTCCCACAATATTTTGAAAACTTGAACGCCTGTTTGTGCAGCCCTTTGTCAGCTCGAGCCCATGCTGCTGCCACTCGAGAGGTGACCGAGGTCTCCTGCTTCTTGGCAGCGGCCTGAACCCTGATTGACCAGACACGCCGGGCTCTCGGCAAACTCTCAAATGTGTCAACATCAGCTTCTGCAGGGCCAACAGACTGACAGCTTGAGCCCGAGTACGAATTTTCCTGTGGCTGCTGTGCGTCCACGGCCGCGTCCTCAGCCCCGGCCCCAAAGTTAGCCCTAGATGGAAGGTTGTTCTAAAGAGGTGACATGTTGTAAAGACGAGTCATAAGCACTTCTCTGGCCCCCGACCCGGCTCTCATGGAAGAACGTTGGGGCTGTGCCCTGGGTAAGGGGCTGAGCATTCCCTCCTGCTTTCTTCTCCGCCATGCAGGGCCCAGAGCTCTGCCTGCCACAGCTTGGGGTGCGGGGCCGGCGGGGGAGGCCCCAACCCTCCGACCTCTGCCCCTAAGCACCGCAGCCCCGCCGGGCTGCCGAGGCCTGCGGCATGAAGCCGTCTGCACATCCCCTTGCGGGGTGGGAACAGCCCCAGCTGCTCATCAGCTTTACCTTAGCCTTGCTTTTTCGGTAGTAATCCACCTAAACATCAAGATGTTTGTCACTATTTCTAACATTGCTTCGAAGACAGAGCCCCCCCTTATAACCGTGCTTAGCTCAAGGCGCAGCTCCTGCCCTCAGGAAGCATTGGAGTGAGCAAAATTTGACCTTCATCCACCCCGTGTTCTCCCACTTCCACCTCTGCGGAAACTTCCCGATGAGCCAGCTACAAAATATCCAGCCGGTGCGGTGGGTTGGGCCGGGCCGGGCCACTCTGAACACTTCAGACAGGCTTCGGGGGGTTACTTTTTTGGGCTTCAGATCCCGGATGAGAGGAGGGGAACGGATCAGTCTGAAAACGCCTTATTCTTTACTGTGAGAAAGGGAAAAAACGCGAGGAGTAGAAAGAGAGAGGACCGAGAAAGTCACCCTGTGCAGTTCCTTATCCCTTAAATCGCTTTGGCGGGGAGAGATGAGGGAAGTATATGCAGGACCTGAGCCCGAGTCCCTGCCTGCCCCGGCAGAAGGCACTGCTGGTTAGGAAGAGGTGGTTCAAGAAAGCCTTTCAGCAATTCTAGCTTCACCTCAGGGAGGAGAGGGTACCGAGTAGCTCGAGAGCACACTCTGCCTTTGTTTTTATTCCCTCTCCCCATTTCCACTTGTGGGGACTTCTTTATTTCAAGGTTCCCGAACAATAGGAAGTCAGCTACCAGACAAGCAACGGTTTGTGCCTAGGTTTGCCTCTCACATTTTGTGACCTAGAGCTACCCTAGGACAAGCAAATCATATGCTTATTTTAAATAGAATATTTCATTCAGGACCTCAAGATTAAGGTATTCCTGTCAGATAAGCTGTCAGTCACTAACTACTTAGACACCACATTGTGGAAGCCTGGTATCCCTGGTAAAGATGATACATATCATGTAAACCCCATCAACAAGATCAAAGTCTTCTTCTTTAATAGGATCCAATACATGTCAAACCTCATTCCAATCAAATCGTCCGTAAATGAATTCAAGATGAATATGTCATAGAATAATGTGACAGTGCAATCACATGGGGTCAGGGGTTGTTGTTTCAATGAGAGAGTCGTCAAATATTAATTCTAGAACCTCCAAATGAATAGGCATTGAGCAGGATTAGGCAGCTGCTGGTGGGGAGTTCTGTCGCTGATTTGTGTTTATGCAAGTACGTTAAACACTAAGCTGAAAAAAAATACTGTCTCCTTTGAACTGTAAAAAGGACATATTTTAACTTACTTGACTTTTCCAGGATGTTTCTGTAAAGTCGTTTTCTTTTCCTCATTACAAGGGGAGTCTTGTGCCTCATTTCCTGACTTTGTTCCTGTTTGGGGAGAGAGGTGGAAAGTTAAGAGCAAAACCATTTGTGTGTGTTATGAAATGAGTAAGGCGCTCTATGTATTGGGCATCATCGATTCAAAAAGAAAAGAAAATAAAAGAACCACAAAACATAAAACCAAACCAAAACACAAGTTAGGCAATGAGAGGGGAAGAGAAGCTTTCTCCGAGGGGAAACTGAAGGCTGTCTTCCCAGCAAAGAAGCACATGTTTTATGGAGTCATGAAGTTTCCATGGCTGATTTAGGGGAAAAAAAAATGAAAGGACATCTTTTCAGTTCTCCTTTGATCTGACATTCACCTTCTGGCAGGCTATTGTAAGGCAGGTTTTTATCCACTCGACTATATTGTTTACAGATCCTTCCGTCCCGAAATTAAATTCCGGACTCTCTGCGAGCCTCCAACACAAGTTGTTGTCTCAGCAAGGATTAGTATAGTACCACCCTGGCACTTCTCCTTGCCTATAATTTTCAGCTTGCTCTTTGCTCTCTGTAAGGCAGAGCACTGCCACTGCTACCGGCAGAACTTTGCACAGCTTGCTTTGAGCGGCAGCAATAGCTCTGAGAGCAGATCTGGGGCTGGATGCAGTGTTTGAGTCTGAACTTTTGCAGATATCTTTGAAACTCTCAGGGTTTTGTTTGTTTGTTTTTTAATAAAGAAAAGCACACTAGAGTCTGGAATCAGTTACTTAAAATGACTATATTATTACTATTATTATTATTATTACTCTTGCTACTATTATTATAGGAAGTCCAGAGCTAGTAAACAAAAATCTGTACTAAGACAAACACTTGATGATATTAATTATGAGACTTCATCATCGTATCACAGTCATAATCTTTCCAAAATAATTTGATGTCCTCAGTATTTTCACTGCTGTGATGAAAATTACTGTCAAAACTTTAGGAATCCTTTAGGAATTAAAATTCCTAGTCAGCTTCCATTCATCCTCACACTTTTCTCAAGTCAGATCAGCCAACCTTGCCCCGCTAGTGAGAGGCTTGCAGGAGCTGCGCTTTATTGGTTAGGATGGGAGGCTAGAGGAGAGCTCAGTTCCCAAGCATTCGCCAAAACTTGTTGAAACTGGACAAAAAAAAACCAACCAAAAAAACCCCGCTGCATTTAATATTTCAAATGGTTGCCAGATGACAAAAAGGAAGGCAAAACAGTTCTGCATTTCAGAGTAAATATTGGCTAAAACTCTGGCTCGACCTCGTACGCTTTTCTCGTCTGCACTGTGCCGTCGGCGGAGCAGGAGCGTGGGATGTCCCCTTGCCCAAACTGTTGGGCTGTCGGGCGCTAGTGCGGGGTACCAGTTCCCCCCCGGTGTCGCGCTGGGGCTGCGATGGGACCCGCCCCGCCCCCCTTCCCTAAACGCTCTCTCCCGCACGGGGCCGAAGGTGCGCCGGCCGAGCGGGGCCGGAGCAGCCGCCGCCCCGCGGGATCCCGGCGGCCCGGGCGGGATTGCGAGCCAGACCGAGTGGGCGGCAGCGGCGACGGCGTGTGCCCCGCCGCCACTGGCTTGTCACGCAACCTGTACTTTCCGCGGCCGCGCGGGGCGGAGGGAGCGTTCCCCGGGAAGGGCTCGGTGTAGAAATAAAGTTCCTCTTCTCCGGGTGGAGCGAGCCCCGAGACAAGCCCGACCAACGGGCTGGGCTCCCCGGGGCTGAGGCATCGTGCGCGACAAAGGAGTGACAGGAAAGAGGTCGGCGAGAAGCCCACGCCAGTCCCCATAGGTCGGCGCTGTGCCGGTGCCCGGGGCTGGCACACCACTGAGTTGGGCTCGGGTCAGAGGTCACCTACGGATCTATCGCCCAGGGCAGGGATTTGGGAGCTTTACCCCTTCCCCAGCCGGCTCCAGACACGGGACGGCCCCTCGGGGCCGGGACCGGGGTCGCAGCCCCTCCCCGGGCTCTGCCTGCGGGGGGGGGCGGGAGCACCCAATTCCCTGAGCAGCCCCCCCGGCTCTGCCTGCGGGGGGGCGGAGAGAGGCCGGAGGGGGCCGGCCGAGCTCCCGGGCTCCGTCCCTCCCGCACTATAAAGAAGGGCGTGCGGTGCCGGAGCGCCGGGTCCCCCGGAGCGCCCCCGTGGCACCGGGCGCGGCGGTGGGCGAGGTTCTGGGCGGGGAGCGCGTCCCCCGGGACGCCTCCCCACGGGGCTCGCCATTGTCAAAGCTCGTCCCCCTCTGCAAGCCGCCCCGGGCCCCTCACCCTGCATGGGCGGCCGCAGGACCCATCCGGTCCCGGTGCTTGCCCGTCCGTAGCGAGCCCGGCCGCTGTCGGGGTCGGGAGCGCCTCCGCCCCGCTCTGCGCACCCCGCTGCCCTGTTCCGCGGACCTCCGCCGCCCTATATTGCGCGGACCGCCAGGCAAGCCCTCCCTTTCATTTAGCGGGGCGGGCGCGGCTCCCGGCGTCCGACAGAGGGTGCCGGACCCCCCCTCGGCGGCTCCCGGGCTCTTGGCCCTCCGCCCGCCCCCGCCCGCCGAGGTCCCGCGGGTACGCTGCCGCGCCCCCCCCACCCCCCCCGCACCGCAGGGTTCCAGCCCTTCTTCCCGGGGTGGCCAAGCCTCCTCCCGCCGACCCCCCCGACGACAGGGAGCTCTCGTTCAAGCCCTGGGGGCAGGCGGTGGGGGCTAACCAGCTGCCCGGACTGCACAGGCACCCCCTACTCCCAGACACTTACCCCTGCGACCTGTTGAAGGTTTCCCCTCATTTCTGAACTGGCAAAAATAAAAGTGGGGGTGGAGGGAAATGGAAAAGGAAGAAAGAATGAAAGAAGAAAACAATAACCCCCCCCCCCCCCAAGAACCCACCACCTCTTTGGCGCTTCCATCGAGGCGGTCATCCTTCATTTCTTCTTTTCTTGCTTTCTGGAAGCAGTTAGAGAATGTATGATGAAGCAGAAATGAGCCGTCAGGATGATATTTTAATGGCTTATATGTCACGTTGGTGCATGTGGCTTTGAACTGGAGCAGCTTTCGTTTCCTGCAGAGAGCGCACCGCAAATCCCACTTGATAACTTCTACAACCCACAACATTTTTTTTTTTTTACATTCACTCTTAGACTGTATATTTAGATACGCTTCCTAAAAATACCTTCTCGTCTACTTCGCACCGACCTGGAATGATCACTGGTTTCCCCTTGCACTGGGAGGCAGGCTAGCACTGAGGTACCTAACTTTCTAGCTCTCCAAATGCCATCACCCAGCACAATTCACAATAACGCTGACAACACTGTCCTTCGCTTAATTTTAGCACCAAATACAGAAAGTAGTGCAATACCCGCCCTAAGACTGTGTCCACATCCAGGCTCTCCCTAGAGCGGGTATACCTGTTGCTATAAGCTACTTCAATTCCATCAAACAGATTTCGTAGAATAAATGCAAACGTGTAGATTCAGCTCACCATTATTCTAAATAAAACACCAAACCCCACCAAACCCTATAAAGCCTCCCAAGATCCAAGGAAAATTACGTAATAGATCTGCTTTGAAAGCTATCTCCATGCACCGAGGACAAGCACACTGCGTCTGCAGATAAACTGCAGCGAAACATTCAATCAAGGCGTATCAAAGTTTATTTATTGTCGTTGATGTTTGTTTGTTTGTTTGTTTTCTAGGCGCAATGGCCATTTTATACCTCTTAAAACGAGGCAGTTCTCACCCGAGAAGGGTTCGCGCAGCAGCGCTGCTGGTCCGACTCCCCAGTACCTGCGCTGTGGATTGCTTACCAGCGGCTTTAATTAGAGAGGATGAGTTTAAAGTTTCTTTGTTTGGTACTAGGAATTGGAGGGGCTCGGATTGAGCTGCGAAGGAGGCAAGTGAAGGGCTGAACAAAGGCGAAATGTGAGGAGTCTGACTCTTAGCGAGCTTTTGGCGTTTTCGTTACTAGAAAATAATTAGAGCTAATGAATATGCAGGCGAGAGAGTAAATTAATAATTTGCCAGTTTTATATATGTACACACATTGGTACATAAGTAAATGTATCTACACATACACGCACAAAGATGTCTATACTTTAAAGTTTCTCGATTTTTTTTTTTTTTTGGGAGCCGAAGCATCGTTTAAAATATTGTACAAATGTTGCTTAGCTTAATTGATTAAGCCACAAAGGTTTTCTGCTTTTAAATACCATACTTATACCTTTCAACAATCATTTTAATATATAGTCAATGGCTCTTTGTAGCGGGAACAAAAAAGAACTATCCACAGTTTTTCAATAGACTTTGAGCTGGGGAAAGACAGGTTAATCGAGGGTTGCATCTAGAAAACAACCAAGTGTTGTATGTTTGCACTGAATCCAAATGTCTGCATTTTTCTAACTAAATCAAAGGGAGTGTTATTTCTTTTTCTGCTCACTCATCTGAAGGTAAGTAAATTTTCTCTGGCGATCAAAAGCCTGGTCAACAACAAAGACACCGCCTGCTTTTTCCACCGTCCTGGTGTGGCAAGTTGAGGAATTTCAATAACTGTGACAAGGGTGACTGATTTGTGAACTAGAAAAGGTTTGAATGTCAGAAAATTTACATTGCTCCTATCGAGGATTTAAAATGAATTTTTACCAAAAAAAAAAAAAAATAGACAGAGAGAGAAAAGTAACCTTGAGTTACATGCAGCAGGAGGAGAAATAATGTAGGTTTAGAAAATTTACAGTTTTACCTGAATGAGAGAGGCTCCGTAAAAGAGAGAGTGAGAGACAGCGAGAGAAAATGAGAGCGAGAGATAAAAGATAAAGAAAATAAAAAAAAAAAAAAAAAAAAGGAGGCAAAACAACAACAACAAAATTAGAAAGTTAAGAGTTCTCACCCACCTGCGTTTTGATGGGTGCAGAAAACAAGATTTATTTCAGAAACCTGATGGAGGGATAAAGAGAAATCACGCCTGGTGTTAAAAATAAAATCAAGTGCACCCAGCACCTACTCTCGGAGACCTTCAGTTTTAAACAAGAAGAAAACACCTTCAAAAGACGCGAATCCCTATAGGGCTTCTCTTTCCAAAGCCTAAAAAGTTGCTCAGTGATCTTAAAAATTCAGGATCACCACGAAATCATCATAACCATCATTATCAGAGTGCTGGAGACAGAGGGACAGAGAGAAGGAGAGCGGGGGACAAAATAACCCTAGTAATAATAATAGATTTTTTTTTCCCTTAGCATACATACACACACAAAAAGACACGCTGAAAATATTTTCGTGGGGGAAAAAAAAAAAAAAAAAAAGGCAAAAGCAAAGAAAAAAAAAAAAGAGCCTTATATATATTAAAAAAAAAAAAAAAAAAAAAAGTTGGGGCTGCCGCAGCCCCGTTTGTCAGAGCGGTGTCAGGGCGCCACAATACCTGCGATGGATGAGCCGGCGCGGCCAATCAGCGCCCGCAGCCGGCGGGGCCGGGGGCAGCGACGCGGGGAAGGGGGAGCCGGCGCCGGCCAATGCGCGCCCACGTCCGCCCCGCACGGCGCTCCGCCCCCGGCTCCCATTCATCAAGGGGGGGGACGGTGTCGTCTTTTCAATTCATTTATCTGCAGGAATGATTGCCGCTATCAGTCTCGCGTTCACCGCCCGGCTGAGGAGGTGAAAGTTTCTCCCCAGGAAGATAAACCGCAAAAGACAATATTGTGCATGATTTGCGCCTTTTTTTTGCGGAGCGAAAAAAAAAAAAGGCCCCCCGAAAAAAAAAAATCGGGTGAGTGTGGGGAAGCTCGAAGAGGAGAGAGAAACAATCTCTCGGCCACTTTGCAACATTCCTATAGCCAAAAAAATCACTGAAGGAAGTTTCTTTTTTGTTTTTGTTTTTTTTAAATTTTTTTTTTTTTTGCTACCCGTGTTGAACTCTCGCCGTTATTGTTATTTGCAGGCAGTTTATTTTTGAGCTCACCCAACCCCCCCCTCCCCACTTATACCTCCCTGAAAAGTCAAAGCAGAGAGACAGTGAATATTTTTGGGGCACAATTTTATTATTATTATTTGCAACTGCGAAGACCTCTTCCCCCCTTCCGCACCAGCCTTTTTTTTCCCCCCCCCTTTTTTTTTTCCTTCCCCCTGCGCTGATGCCGAAGGGGGTGTTTTTGATGTGGTTGCTTTGGTGGTGATCGTCGCTGACTTTCCAAAGAGGGTGTTTTCGCTGCCGCTGCTGCTGCTGCTGCTTCTCTCCGCGTTGTGTGTGCGCGCGTGCTTTTTTTTGGTTGCTGCATCGACGCTGGGAAGATGCTTCTGGATGCTGGACCGCAGTATCCCGCCATAGGAGTCACTACCTTCGGATCCTCTCGCCACCACTCCACGGCCGATGTCACGGACAGAGAAGTGGGGCTGGGGATCAACCCCTTCGCCGACGGCATGGGCGCCTTCAAAATCAACCCCAGCACCCACGAGCTGGCCTCGGCCGGCCAGACCGCCTTCACCTCGCAGGCACCCGGCTACGCGGCGGCGGCCCTGGGGCACCACCACCACCCGACCCATGTCAGCTCCTATTTCCAGCGCCGCCTTCAACTCCACCGGGACTTTCTGTTCCGCAACCGCGGCTTCGGGAGGCGGCGGCGCCAGCGCCCAGCACAGCCTCTTCGCCTCGCTGCGGCAGCTTCGCCGGACCCCACGGACACACAGATGCCGCGGGACATATACTTTTCCCGGGGCTGCACGAGCAAGCCACCAGCCACGCTTCGCCTAACGTGGTGAACGGGCAGATGCGCCTGGGCTTCTCCGGAGACATGTACGGCAGACCCGACCAGTACGGCCAGGTCACTAGCCCCCGCTCCGAGCACTACGCCTCGACCCAGCTGCACGGCTACGGCCACATGAACATGAACATGGCAGCCCACCACGGGGCAGGGGCCTTCTTTCGTTACATGAGGCAGCCCATCAAACAGGAACTCATCTGTAAGTGGATTGAGCCCGAGCAATTGTCAAACCCCAAAAAGTCCTGCAACAAAACTTTCAGCACGATGCACGAGCTGGTGACTCATGTCACGGTGGAGCACGTTGGAGGACCCGAGCAGTCCAATCACATATGTTTCTGGGAAGAGTGTCCAAGAGAAGGGAAACCTTTCAAGGCCAAATATAACTTGTAAATCACATCAGAGTCCACACAGGTGAAAAACCTTTCCCCTGCCCTTTCCCAGGCTGTGGCAAAGTGTTTGCCAGATCAGAGAATCTCAAAATACACAAAAGAACTCATACAGGTACGGTAACATTCTCTGTCGCTTTTCTCTCTGCGAGTGGAAGCGCCGAGCGCCGGGGCCACAGCGGGACGCGGGGCCGTGCCGGAGAGGTCGGGGGGGCCGGCTTGGCTGAGGCTCGCACGGGGAGGAGGGGGTTTGGTCCAGGGACCACTGCTTTTTTTCCGGGAGAGGCCGGCTCGGAGCTCCGCTGCAAAACGAGCTCGGTCACAGCCACGCCAGCAGCAGCAACAAAAAGAAAATGATCCCTGCCGAGGCAGAGGGGGAGGACGGCAGGGTTTGCTGCTGGGATTGTTAGGGCGGAGGGGGTGGGGTGGGGGATCGCAGCAACCTGTCCTGTTTAAATTTATAGATTTTAATTAATTATTGTTCGGCAGTTTTGGCTGTGGCACGATGAGAAATTGTGCTAAATGTTGCAGGCAGCTCATTCGTCTCCTCTCTGCAATTCAGGGCTCGGTAAATATTTAATTCCGTTGAGCGATTTTAAATAAACCCAGCTCGGCGCGTTACTGTGTTATTGTTGTGCGGAGGGGAGGCGCCGGTATTCCTGAGAACTTTTTCCTTCGTGGGAGGTGGGAATGCAGCAGCCTCTGGCCGGGAGAGCAATCTCTCCCCTCTCCCACCCCCGAGCGCTGAAAGCCAGAGCCGCTTTCCCTAGTGCTTTAGCCGAGGGTTTGTGGAGCTGTCCTCTCGTTGATTTCCCGGGCCGGATAATTTTCAATATTGCAAGAAAATATGGGGGAGGTGGCTGAGGTGGGTGGAAGAGTAAAATATTACGAGAATGAGCTATAAAATCGGGAACCAGACACTGAGGATCGTGTGTAATATCCCACCACGCCTGCTCTCTCGCTCGGAGCGTTGTGAGGAGGGAGAGGTGCCCGGGACTGGGGTTGCAAAGGAAACTCGCCTCTCCAAAGGGAAGGGGAAAAAAAAAGTTTTTAGCTCCCCCGCTCTCCTAAACGGGCGCTGGGCAGCAGTCGGAGGTCCGGAAAGGATAAGAGAGTAGAAGAAAGGTTTTGGGATTTGAGCCTTGCTGAAGTTAGAAAGTTGCAAGTGTTTGAAATGGAGCCCTGGGCTCCGTCCGGCGGTGCGGTGACAATGAGCGATCCAGCCGGCCCTGCTTAATCAGATCCCTTTCCCTCCCACCCCCCTTCCCTCTGCAATAGGTGAAAAACCATTTAAGTGTGAGTTCGAGGGCTGTGACAGGCGCTTTGCAAACAGCAGCGACCGCAAAAAGCACATGCATGTGCACACTTCCGACAAGCCCTATCTCTGCAAAATGTGCGACAAGTCCTACACGCACCCCAGCTCCCTCCGAAGCACATGAAGGTAAATGGAGGGCGCCTGGCGTGCGGGCCTGCCCGGGCGGAGGGCGGCGGGGCCGGAGCGGCCGTGCCTGCGGGCGGAGCGCGGCCCGGGGCCGGCCGGCTGCGGGGCTCCGGCTCCGGGCCCGCCGGGCCGCGCCGCCCCCGCCCCGCAGCGCTCAGCCCCGGGCCCGGCCTCACCGCGGGGCCTTCGGTCGGTGCGGTTCAGCCCGGGGAGGGGCAGGGGGCAGCGCCAGGACGCCAGCCCGGGGGGGCGCAGTCCGGCCTTGCCCGGCGGGCAGGGGCCGGGGGCTGGAGCTGGGGCTGCCGGGGAGCCCCGCAGGAGAGCCCGAGCCTGGGGCCCGGTGCTGGGTCCCGTTGTCTGGCGCATCCCAGGCGAAGGCCTCCGTCCGCCGCCGCTCTCTATCTCTGCCCGGGTTTTCTCTTGCAGGTCCATGAATCATCCTCGCAGGGGTCCCAGCCTTCTCCCGCCGCCAGCTCAGGCTACGAGTCCTCCACCCCTCCAACCATCGTGTCTCCATCCACAGAAAACCAGACTGCCAGCTCCTTATCCCCTTCCTCCTCTGCAGTCCATCACACGTCCAGCCACAGCACGCTTACATCAAATTTTAACGAATGGTACGTCTAAAACGCTAAAACAAAACAACAACAACAACAAAACACAAACCGAAACAAAACAAAAAAGCCCCAAGCGAGCAAACAAATACCCTATTTAAAGACTCCAAAATAATGAACACTCTGAAATCAAAATTTAAATGAGCAAACAAAAGTAAAATGCTGCCAGTAGACCCAGGACTGAGTAAAATGAAGACTTAATTTTTTAAAATCTTCTTTCCTTTTTTTTTTTTTGTCCTCTATTATTTCTCTCTTTTTCTCTTTTTTTTTTTTTTTTTTTTTTTTTTTTTTTTTTTTTTTCCTTTTCTTGACTGTTCTACTCTGTTCCAAGGCTTGGTAGGCAAAAGGGTTAGTAGAATGCATAAGAAGACAAGGTTACCAGGGCAAATGCCAACTGTGTAGGGCTTTACTGGAAACCACTGATTAGAGATCGCCAACTGCATGTCTGCTCGGGCAGCGGCCTTCCCCCCATCCCCTCTTGTAAATACAGAATTATTAGCTTCAAAAACAAAACAACAAAAAAATGTACTGATTGATTTTGTAAATAGTTATATCGCAAGTTGAATAAGGGGATATGTGGATTTGTGGTCTTTGCATATATGTGGGGGGAGGGGGCGGGCGGGCGGGAGCGGCGGCGGGGGGGCGGAGGTGGGTGGGGGGCAGAGGGAAGAGGTAGAAATTCAACTATTTGTACTGAATGGCAAGAATGTTCTAGTAAATGTGTACCAAAATGTGAATTACTTTGTATTATTACAGTCTAAACGTCGATCTAACAGAATATTATTGGTATTAATGTGCTTTTTTGTATAAAGTGCAACATTTCGTCCCAAAGTCCAGTCTAAGTAGTGCAGTAAAATGTTGTTACACGTCCTGTCAAGAAATTCGTATAGTGAAAGCCTGGATCTGCGTGTCAAACTGTTACATTTGTTTATGTAAAGTGATATTAAAAAAAAAAAAAAGATATAAACTATATCTGTCCGTTGCTTTTGGCAAATACAAGAACATAATGTATATAAAACCTAATTTCCATATTTATCCGCATGTAAAGGTCCGGTTATACCTGTTACAAGATATTCAATATTTATGGCTAGAAGAATTGGTATGTAAAATTTAGTTTACAGAACTGTTTGGTAACATTTCGTACCTTATTAAAGATTCTTAAATCCCAAGAATTGTGGTAGGAATTCTTATTCACTAAGTCAACCTGCTGCAACTCCTACTAGGTTTAGGATATTAGAATAAAACTGTCCCAGTTTTTCACTGCTTTCCATTATGTCATCACTAAAGCAGCGAAGGTGATATAAATGTGATAAATGAAAGGATCCCTGCTG
Source organism: Corvus cornix cornix (assembly GCF_000738735.6). Classification (NCBI taxonomy): domain Eukaryota; kingdom Metazoa; phylum Chordata; class Aves; order Passeriformes; family Corvidae; genus Corvus; species Corvus cornix. The sequence continues at coordinate 13,382,894 of NC_046339.1, read as the reverse complement.
GCATTACTATAGTGTGTAATTAGTATTTATATCAAAATTTATGAAACAAATTTTCGGCCGCAGTATAATTTAAATGACCTTTGCAGACATAGAATAACAACCATAAAAATAACAGAAATAGATTGCATATGCTACATAAATATTAATGTGGGGAATTGTTACACGAGAAGTGCTGCATTCCACTCCAACACTGTCCATGAATCTGCATAGACGGGGTCCCTAAATTAAATTAATTCGGATAACATATATTAGGAGATTTAAAACAGTGGAGATTTCGGTTGCTATTTTAATTTAAGGCATTTATGACCATAACTAATTCTTAGGCAGTGGATTCATGACTTTCCTTGGGCCTTTTACTCCAAGAAGTACAGCACTGTTTCACGAAGGCCGTTGTTGTTGTTGTGTGTATTTTTTATTTGCTTTTTTTTCTTCTTTTCTTTTTTTTTCTTTGCTGATATTCCTTAAAACGTGATGTTAATTTAAATCAATTACTTCTTATGTTATGTTATTATTATTACTATAATTTTGCTAGTGTTAATAGCTTTCTAAAAAAAATAAATCTAGGGCATAAGAATTATTTTATGTAATTTGATTATCTTTCTATCTCTTTTATTTATTTCTCATTTACTTAAGAAATTCGTTCCATTGGCTGGCGTTGATACAGTAAATTTGTAAATGAGAAGACAATATAAAAAATCTAAATTACTTGTGCTTAATGACTGTAGCAGAACGCCTTTTCTCTAAATCAGATTGTCTTCCTTGCAGTTTAGTTTGATAGATTTGCAAGCTGTACTGCTTCCACTAACTTAGCTACGGTTGTTGGAACTGTTGGGCTTTGTTCCTGGTTGTAGCTTGCATGATCGCCCCATTAAGCAGACAACATATCAACAGACAACACAAATCATGAGGTTGGCTAAAGCTGCGAGGGCTTGTGATATGTCATAGAGTGAATTGCACAAACTGACCTTCCAGTAGACCAAGATGACACTTTAACAGCTTCTTTAAAGAAATATTATGTGTACAGCGAGTCAATAGCCATATTAACCGCTCGGGGGGCGGGGGTGCGGGGGAAGCCGCTCTCCCCTCACATTCGTGCGGGCACTCCGCAGACCCGGCGGTAACCCGCCCAGAGCACAGCCCGCTGGCTCTCATCAGCCCTTCGCAAGTATTTTTCTTTGTCCGTAACATTTGGGGATGTCCCTGCGAGACTTTTCACTGCCCCAAAGCACACCCCTCACACCCCACCCCCTCAAAAAAAAAAAAAAAAAAAAAGGAAAAGAAAAAGAAAGAGGGTTTGTCTTGCTCATCCGAAGCCCCACTCCTGCCAGTTCGGCATCGCCGCCTGCTCCCTGCAGCACCCGTGGGAAGGCTCCGCTTTAACTTTACTTTCTACAAAATGTTATTATTATAAGGCCAATATCAGTTTTCAATGAAAAGAGCGCCACCTTGCAGGGTTTGGAGAGATAGGAAAAGTTGGTGCCCGGTGGGACCTGGGCAGAAAGTGTTGGGACTTGAGGAAATGTAAGCCACCGGGCAAAAGAGCCGGGGGAAAAAGTGTTTCATGCGCCGAAAATGTTGCTTGTTGCAAATCTTTCAGGGTAACTGTCTCGGCGACTTTACCGGGCACCGGTTTTAAAAAATGTAACCTGAGCGTATCTGAGAAAAAAAGAATCGTTGAGCTAGTCTGAGCCACCCATCTGTAAAGTAAACCCGGAGAAACGTGGCGAGGGTGAGATATTTTAAAGATGCGTATTGCAAGTTTCTTTGAACTTGGTGTAAAGTCCCTAGTGGTCGCTTAACACAGATCTGTTACTTGTGTGTATTGGAACACTTGGTTAATGTGTATTCTTTTAAACTTTCAGTCTGAGGTTTGTTTGAGCGTCCTACAGCAGAAAGGATGATTCTAGTGTTGTTGCTGCTGCTGCTGTTGGTTTTTTGTCTGGGGTGAAGGGGAACGGCGCGGTACTGGTTGATCTCCATCCCGTGTATGTTCTGAATTAGCAACGATCACTGGGGCTGGAATTGTTAATGCTGAATTCAAGTCCACGCCGTGCTGGTGCTTGTGCTGTTCGCTTGGCTCTGGAGAGGGGAGCAGTGCTTTGAAATCCCCGGCAGACAGAGGGGTGCTTTTTCAGGCAGAGAGATTATGAGGTTTCTCTCGGCGGTTTCTGCGCTGGTTTAGTCTCTAAAGTCAACTTTCCTCTAGCAAGGCTCCCTTTGCGGATTTACTCACGAAGGCTCGCGAGGAGAAACACCGACCCCAGCTCTTCAGCCTCAACGGGGGCCATAATTTTCTTTCTGATGTCTGGCTCTGGAGATGCTGTCGCGGTACTTTTCCTGTGTGGGAAAAGTAGATTTTGTAGCCCACGGCAGGCCGTGCAGACAGCCCCGCGCCTCTTCGCGCTGCCTGGTCCGGGGTAGACAAAACGCTTAGGTCCGATATCTGCCGTCCGCAGTCTCCCGCGTCCGCGGAGGCTCCCGCCGCCGCGGGAGAGTGTTTGAAGATACCCACGGCAGGAAGGCAGTACCGGCAGGGAAGAGTGCAGGAGGCTGTTGGGTGGGTGTGTGGAGAGCTGTGTGCGCTGGCCCCTCTCGGGTGGCAACCCCCGGCCGTGCTTGAGCCGTTTGCACGCAGAAAGTTAAATGCAAAACAATAATCGGGCGCTTCCCCTTCCCCCGCGAAAGACTCGCCTTTCAGGTCGCTTTAATGGCTTGTGAGTGATCGCTTGAATTTATTAAAAGGCAAGTCCGGCATTCATAAGCCAAAGTTAGCTTCTTTAGTGCAGACACTGTTTGAAATGGGGACACCCGCTCGGCGCTGGCCTCGTCTGGTTATCGCCCTTCTTTTAGCCGTGAGGAAGCAGCAGTCCCTGGACGGATGTACGGAGCATCGACACTTTTATTTACTGTTTTTCTGGCCACGCTGGAAAACGACTCTGACTTTGTAAGTTTTCCTGTGTCCAGAGCCCTTGCTCCTCTCGCAGCAACTTTTAAAGGGAGCGAGCAGAGAGCCGGGGCCGCGGGTCGGGCCCGGGCGGCGGGCGCGCAGGAGCCCCGCTGCACACTCGGGCCGCAGGGAGCCCGGCGCGGCCGGCGCGGAGCCAGAGCCCCGCTGCAAAGCCCACTTCAGCAGGCAGGACGGGGAAGGAGATCCCCTCTGAAAAGGGCAGAGTATTTCAAGTGACCTGACGCTAAAAGAACCCGTGTGCGTTTTGTCGCTGGAGCTCAGAGGGAGAGGAATTCGTGAGCGATACGCCCACGAAGGAGGCTGTACAGGTACCAGGCGCACCGTGCATCACCATCGCAAAGTTTACATCTGCATTTGCACACACACGCACCCCGTTCGTACCCGCAGCACGTCTGCGAAGCCACACACGGCTGTGCCTGCCCGTGGCTGGGACGCGCCCGCCGCCCCACGCACACGTGCGCGCCGGCCACCTCGAGATGAGGGCTCGATCCCCGCGGCTCAGCGCGGTGTTCCCGCGGGAAATCAGCACATTTTCCTCAAAAGGTGGCGGTTCCCTGCTGAGCGGGGCTTTGCTGCTGGGGAGAGGCTGGGGAACGCTGAGGGGCCCGGTCGGGGCCCGGCGCGGCCGCGCAGCCCGGCCTGCGGAGCGGCTCCGCCGCCCCCGTCCCGCGCGTCTCCGCGGGCGCGGGGGTCCCATGGTGGGCACGGACATGGCCTGTGCTGTGGCTACAACTCACGGGACACACGGACACTGCCATAGATGCACACAAGCTCACCGAAATCACCGTTCGCGTTGCTGTTGTATTACAAATAAGTCCATATCTGTACATATACCTCTCTATCTACATTTGTAGGTAAAGAAAGAGCGGTGTTTCTAGAAAGACACACATTCATGTGTTTACATGGAAGTATATTTTCGAAGGCTCACAGAACCTCTATTATTCAATGCAATGCTTCTGCACAATGGGTGACATTTGTAACAGAATGGGTGTAATTTCCAAATTCATCCAGAAAGATTAATAATTGAGATTCTATTTTGAGTGAGGGGCAGGTCTGATTTCCTGAACCTGCTGAACGTGTGAAGGTGGGTTCCATTTCACCACAAAGATGCTGTGTTTTAGGGTGCATTGTTTATTAAAAATGGCCAAGATTTTAACTCTGTATCAATTTTTTTTTCCCTGCTGTGAACGTCTACGGGTCAGATTTGGTTCATCTTCGATAACATGAAACACGATCTTGTGAAGCGAAGGGGCTATTTTTATCATGCAGCTGGAAGCTGTCATCAATTCGCAACATTTATTTCAGCTTTAGAACGATAGTATAAAATAGCATGAAGTTTCCAGATGACGCCCGTACTGCAGACAGGATTTTTCAAGTATAATAAATCAAATTAATTACCTTTTAGATATATACGATCATACTACCTCTCTATGAAACTGCTATTAAAAAAATACTCGATGTGTGCATCTGTGATTGTGCATGTGTTTACATCTGGGGAACCAAACACAGAATTTAATGTCTGGGGTAACTGCAACGAGGCAGGGTGTAGGATCAGTGGGGCACACTCAAGTCCGAGTCCCCGTATGCCACGTTGTCGAGACGTGGGCACGACTTTGCTCAGCAAAAAATTGAAAGTTGTGTTTTGGCACGGGGCAGAACTGTAAGATCCTTTAGGACACTTTCACTTCCAAAAATCCCGTGAAGAAATATGGCCAAAGAGCGAAGGAAAAATAAGCCCGGGAAAATATCCCTACATTAGCAAGCTTCCCCCCGCCGGGCCATGCGTTTTGTGCTTGATGTTGCCCCTTTCTGGAGCCGGGGGCAGCGGGGAGGTTCGGGACTGACCACCTGGGGACGGTTCCTAGAAACCGCGGCTGTGCGTAGGGGCGGTGCGTCTGTGTCAGTGGGGTGTGTGTATTTGTGTGAGTGCTCTGTGTGTGAGCACTCTGTGTGTAAGGGCTGTGTAAGTGCTCTGTGTGTGTGTGTGAGTATTCAGTGAGTGTCAGCGGTGTGTGTATTTGTGTGAGTACTCTGTGTGTGCATGCTGTGTGTGAGCTCTGTGTGAGCTCTGAGTGTTCTGTGTGTGAGTGATGTGGATGCGTGTGTGCATCTGCATGTGTGTGATGTGTGTGTGAGTGATGCGTGAACGTGCTCTGTATGAGTTCTGTGTGTGTGACGTGTGTGTGAGTGCTCTGTGTGTGTGTGCTGTCTGTGTCTGTATGTGACTGTATGTCTGTCTGTCTCTGTGAGCGCCCGCCGTGCGCCCCGGCGGCAGCCCCGACGGCGCATGCGCGCCCGCGGCGCGGCTCCACGTGCTGTTGAATATTTATGCCGCGGCCCCGCCGCCCGCGGAAGGTGCCCGCGCCCGCCCCGCGCCCGCGCACGGCAACGCCGCCGCCGCACGTGCTGCCCGCCCGCCCCGCTCCCGCCCCGCTCCCGCCGCGCCCCGCAGCCGCCCGGCCCGGCCCGGCCCGGCCCGGCCCGGCCCGTCCGGGGCTGCCCCCGCCGCGCCGTCCCCGTGCCGCGCAGCGATGCGCCGGGCAGGGGCTTTCAGCCTCCCCTGCACGCTGGGCAAACGCGACCTCCCTCCTTTAGCGGGCTCTTTAGGGAACCCCCGGCCCCCTCCTCACAGCTGTTCTCAGCGCCGGGGGTCGCCGGCCGAGAGGCTTTTCGTGGGCTTATGTGTCAAAACGCGACGGGTACAGTCACCAGAAGAGTACCGTCTCTGGGGAAGGGAGAAAGGTTCTTGTAATGGATTCCTTTCTGTCTCGCTCCTCTTAAGAAAACCTCATCATATTGTATGGCCCATCATATTTTATTGCTGGTATATGGACATCGCATGATAGATCCGAGGAAGAAACGCAGGCTCTTGGCATTTGTTTCTTTGTAGGTTGTAGGTTGTTTGTTGTTTTTTGTTTTTTTTTTTTTTTTACAAATACTAGTAATTCCCAGTACTCATTGTTCAGCGGCACAAAGTAATTTTAAAGCCTTTTGTACGGTGACAAAATAACATCCCATGGTATCAGAAATGTGCTTCTATATCTTGGTAATGAGGTGGGTTTTTCTTTCCCCTGAGCCCGGAGGGAAGGGAGCAGGATGGAGGCTGGAGCCCTCGGAACGCGTGCGGGCTCCCGGGCACACCTGGGCACTTGCCCTGGCCCGGGCAGAGCCGCGTCCACACGGCCCGGCCCAGCACCCCCCCAAGTTCCCAGAAAGGCCCTTCCGGGCGGAGCGAGACTGGCTGGAAATCGCCCAGCGACAATTCCCTCTCCGTAGACTCTCTCTCCCTCTCCCCCTCCGCCATAGCCCACCTCTCTCCACCGCCCGCTCTCCCCTCCTTGCTCGGCGCTGCAGACGAACGCGCGCCCATAGGTGTGTGTGCGCCTGGGCTGGGTAGTGGAAGCCTCTCCGGGCCAACACCTGGAGGGCCTGTGTCCCCCTCCCCGGACGGCTGAGGCTCCCTGCACGCCCCAGCCGACTACAAGGGGCGGCAATAAAGCCGATGTCCATCATGTCGCCTGTTCAGTTCAGAAAGGGCAGATCCTGACCTCGGTTCCCCAAGTGGAAGCTTGTCTTGGGCACGAACTGTTGTCACCATTTGCTCCAACATTTAAACAGATGTGTATTCATACATATTTTTTCCCTGCTTTCCATCCAGCCTTTTTTCTTTCTTCCATTTTCCCCTTTAGCAGAAGGGGAAAGCTCCCAGGTAATTGCAGGGGCGCGAGAACGTCGTTCAAGCGGACAGTGGAACCCGACCACACACCTGAGTCACATGCCCACGCCTTCGCGTGGGAATCTGCTCCCATCATTTAGTTCCCAAGAAAACTGTTGATCTCTAAGTGTGAGCCTGAACCTTTGCATTTGGTGGTAATGGCCGCTTCGCTTCCTCCCTCCCCCCAGCCCTCTCCCCTCCGGGTTCGTCCCTCTGTTGTGCTTCCAGAGATAACCAGGTCCCCCCGGTGGGCTGGGGCAGGAGCAGGGCGCGGGCGTCTGCACCGGGACGGGACCGCGCAGCGCTCGCTGCGGGGGCAGAGGAGGGGGACGTGCCCTCGCTTTTTCGGACAAGAATGGGCTCTATTATTATTGTTGTTGTTGCTGTTGCTGTTAGTAATATTATTGTTATTGTTGTTGTTGTTTTAGTTGTTACTATTATATTAATTTTTAAATTATCCTTTTGCAACTTGCAAAGCGCCTGTAAATTTACCTTAAACCTGCTTTTTTTTCCCTAGCCAATAGTGTCAGGGGCCGGCTAGCCTGTCCCTCCGGAGCATTAACCCTTGTCGCTAGCTGGAGTGAGTGAGAAGCTGAGGTTTGGCCCTGAGGAGCTGTGAGGAGCTGTGTGTGTAGATCTGGCACAGCTTTGCTCCCTTAACTCCTGGATCTTTGTTTTGGTGGCGACCAGGGAGAGCAGGGAGCGCTGTGCTCGCATTTCCCGCTGGCTTTTACACACACACACACACACACACACACACACACAAATCCCCCTTTCCAACTTTCTGCTTTTTGCGCTTCTCTTCCAGTTTTTTCACTTCTCAGACCTACTGGCAGCATTTGCCGAGATCTAGATCCCCGTCGTGGTAAGTGATGCTTTTCTCCATTGCAAAACTCGCTCAGCTCTCGGCTAGCTGTCCCAGGGATGGGTGTAGAAGTTGTATTTGTTTGGAACAGAATTGCCCAACCCCAGTGGTTTCACGTCAAGCAGCACAGAGTAAAACTATTGTCGTGTATTAACTCTGAATGGGAGCAAACAGACCAAATAATCACTGCTGGCTCCGACAGTAGCACGGCACTAATGTCATTCTTTTTAAGTTTGCAAAGCAACTTTTTTTTTTTTTTTTTGGTTGTTATTGGGAAAGCGAGCCTGTGTTTTCGGTCGGAACTTATATATTTACATTACACACCAGATCATAACAAACTATACAAAGAATGCAGCTGCCATATGTGCTTTGTGAACATACAATTATGATTGGGGGGTTCAAGCATTCAACTTAAGTGTTGTAGACACACTGATACCACTCTGCAAGATTCGTACAGTACCTGAAAACTCACTCCATCTTTGGGAAAAGGGCTGGACAGACGTTGCATTTTTAAAACCTCTGTTTTTTTTTTTTTTTTTTTTTTTTTTAATAAATCAACTTCAGTAAATGCCTCCTGGACGTTTATTTTTAATGTACAGTCTGCAGCTCTGACTGGATCAAATTCACGATTATTCAGATGAGGTTGAATTTGAATAACTTGCTGGTTTCTCTCCCCCGCCCTCCCCCATCACACTCCCCCTCCTCTTTTTTTTTTTTTTTTTTTTTTTTTTTTTTTTTTTGTTTGTTTGTTTTAAAAATTAAGAAAATGAAGAGAACCGCTGAGTCCGGCTGACCTTTGGCTGACATAATTTAGCAGGAGACCGGTCGCAAATGAGGACTGGATAAATTAGACGCTCTAATTCTCCAGCTAAAACGATACTCAGCGCCCGGCTTCCAGCTCAAGGAGCCGGGGCAGGGGCTGCCCCGAGGCCCGGGAGCCCCAGGGCGGCGGCGGAGCGCGGTCCCGGCGGAGAGGCCCGGGGAGCCGCCGGCACCGCCAAGTTCAGGGCTCGTCCCCTGCGCGCCGCTGAGAAACGAGCCCCGTAGCCGCCTACTAATGGCTCCCTCCCTCGGGTCCCCGCTCCGCAGCCGCGCAGAGGCCGCGTGTGCGCACGAGTGGCGCGGTCGCGCCCGGGCCTGCGGTTCAGCGCTGCCGCCGTCCCGCTCCGCGCCCGCGGGCTCCGCCCGGCCGCGCCGCTGCCCTCGGGGCCGGCCCGGTGGCGGCGGGTGAGGGCCGGGGGCGCGCAGCGGCCGCTCCGCCGGCGCGGGCAGCGATCCGCGGCGGGCCGGGCTCGCAGGCGGCGGCGGGGGTGCGGAGCGGCCGCCGGCCCCAGGACGCGGTGCCAGCCCCCGCCCGGCCTGATTAGCTTGTCAGGGTTTATCTCGTTAAGTTGTGCAGGACGTTGCTGACATGACAAGGCACGGGCAAACTGTAGAGAGGGATTAATCTCCAGAAGTTGCTGTCACAAAAAAAAAAAAAAAAAGCAAACAAAAACCCAACAAAAAAACCCCGACCCTGGAAAAAGAGAAGGAATCAGCGTTTGGTATTTTAGGCGATCATTTGTTGAGTATCTGCGGGTATTGCTGCTCTGCTCAGACTGGCTGGCCAGGGGATCACTGTTTTAGAGACAGCGGAGCGTTCTCGTGGCGCAGACTAATGTCCTTTCCCCGCGGGAAGAGGTGAGCGCCGCTCCCGCACTGCAGCGGGCGGTAGGGACCCGGACACGGCAAGGGACCGATCCTGAACTCCTCAGGCAAAACTTCCAGCTCAAGCGGGACCGAGTTCCCAGCCGACAGCAATTTCCCCCTCTCTAATGAGTCGCCTCTGCTAACAAATGTTGCCTCTACTCAGGTTCCTCAGCGGGCTGCAGCTGAGTCCGAGAGAATTTGATCCTTTATTCCAAGACGTGTTTTAATAAAACTGCTGTAACGTTGGCATTTTATTAGGAGCCTATTGTTTCCAAATTAATCCTTAATCTACAAAAAAGTCTATCCTACCAAACTAGATTCACTCTGTGCACCCCTTTCTTCATCTACATGCATTTTACTACTAAGAACCTACCTCTACATTTCCCTGAATCATCAGACCATTAATTTGCTGGGGAGCTAGCTATTTCACCCAGATGGATATAATTCTGAATAAACTCAGAAGAAATGCAAAAACATGTGCTTTTCTGTCATATCCCCTGCCCCCCCCCCCCCCCCCCCCCCTTTTTTTTTCCTTTCCTTTTTAGTCGGTCTGTGTTGAGCAATGCCTTCAGAAACTTCATTATCTAAAAGGCAGACCTAGAGGGCAGGGACTTTGGGAATATTTCCCTTTTATTCTGAAACTGTCTAAACTTAGAGCAGGGTTGAACATGTCCTCAAATCTGCACCTTCCAGGGAGAAATGAATGATGTGCCAGACACTTCACTTCTAGTCAAAAAAATATAAACCAAATGCTGTGAGGTTCAGAATTCTTTCTCAGGCCTATTTTCTGTGCGCATTTTACAGTCTGAATGTAAAATGGTCACCTCAGAAGTTGATAAAAAACTCCTGTAGATGTTATGGTATATATTTTGCTCCATTTTGTTTCAAGTAGATTTTACTAACAATTCATATGAAAAGAAAATGGACAGCCAACCCGACAGGATACTTCTGCAGGTTACCGGCCAAGCACACTCAAACAGCTCACATTAGACATAAAGTTGGGCTAGGTGTAATATTTCTGAAAAAACATCCCCCTTCCCCCTTCTTCCCCTCCTTTCTTCCCCCCAATGCAAATAGATATATCTTTGCATAATATAATCTTAAAATGTCACCCCTCTTTGACTTTTCTGAATGGTAAAAGTTTACACCCAGGTCAGCATGAAGCACTGTAACAAAGGGTGGTTTGCGGTGGAATTTTAGGTTTTAGGATATTGTGCATAAAAAAAAATCCTAACATAGCAAGTGTAGTTTCTGCCTGATATCTAAAAGAATTACCATCTAGGAAACACCCTGAAAGTGCTCATCTGCTAGATAATATGAGTGCTGAATAGAAATGTATTTCCACTAGCTCTGCAATACAAATAAACATCGTTAATATGTATGATTGAAAAATCAAGAATTTGTAAACACAGTGCCAGCATCACAGCACTCAAGATATTCTTTCCTATTTATAAAAAATAAATGTTTAATTATTCAAGTTTGGATTTTCCTTGTTGTATCTTTATGCTTCATTGGCATGTTAGGTTTAGGAAGTGGGGTTATAATACAGGCAGTTACATACCTAATGTAAGTATCTATGTTTGAATCAAAATCATTATCTTTCACATAGGTGAGTGAAGCAGGTTATATATGCTTACAGCAATTTTTGTGTCAGTCATGTTTTTTGATCCATTTAGATTTTGTTTTATTTTTATTTGCCACTACTTCTTGCTGCAGGACTTTCACTGAGACAAATATACCTAATATGAGCATTTATAATTGTCTGGATAGTTTGTTTGAAATACTCAGGATATTTTTTTGAAACTAAAATGAAAATATACTTTTAATGCTCGATTAGTTTTCTGTTGTGATATTTGTAGGAGTTGTGTAGCCTCTATGTGTGCTTGGTCAGTATACAACATGGTTCATACTTCCACCAACATTTTTAATCATACAGCAAATTGTTGAATGTTCCTATAAGGAGTAGTGGACAAAGGCTACCAGGAAGGGTGGCTGCATTAAACTGGCGAAACACATGAGGGCTGAAATAAGGGACTGAACCAAACCACACTGAAATCAATGGGAGACTCTTACTGAGTGGGAACAGGCTTCAGGCACAGTGTAAATCACTGTACAGGTACGGCACTTTTCGTCTCTTTCCAGTTTTGGTTTGGTTTATAGTATGTTGTTTAAAAGTAACATTCTAGATTAAAATTATTTACAGGTAACATTCTGGATTAAATTTTTTTGATTCATGTCTGGCATAAAAATGTCTGTGTTTGGATGGAAGTGCTGATAGGAAACCTGGACTGGTATTGCAGAACTGATGGAAATGACATGCGAGTCACCTTATTCAAGCAATGATTGCTTTCAGGATATTTCTTAAAATATTGGTCTTTTAGACAAAGGTGTGTTTTTGTAGGAATGAAGCAACTATCCAAGAGATTTGGTCAGGTCCTTTCCAGTAAATCATTTTTTCCAGCCACATGACTAAAAGTTGAAAATTGCCCAGATTACCATATCTCTATTCTTCTTTGCCAGGGAGTAAAAGCAACGTGGGACCCCCCTCTCCCCCGCTGCTCTCTCAGCCTTAACATGGTCCTACAAATATAACATAATAATTAATTCACTGCTAATATTGGAACTTGACTGTGAAAAAGCTGTTTTCTGCTAGGAGAATTCAGTTGCAGTAAACACTGCTAGAGCAAATGGAGTATTTCTGTTGGGATATGCTATAAATGGTGTTTAGTCAGTTCCCACTGGAGCCATAAGTTTAGGATCAGATCCTGCTTAATATCATGTTTCTCGTGATACTTACTGACTGTAGCAAAAAGCACAGCTATTTAAAAAAACCCCTTAAAAATATGTGGTCTTGCTTATCTAGAAAACCTCAGTATCAATGGAATTCTTAAATTTCTGGGCACATTTGGAAAGGACTTAGAGACTACTTTACAAACTTAACTTCATACTTAGATACTCTCTCCTTTTTAGTTCTATTGTGTACTGAAGAATAGCTCATTTAATTAAAAAATCCTAACAGCATAATATTGTGGAGTGTTGTCAGTAGTTGCAGAGAAAGGGCCAAATTCCTGTTTTCTTATTCTGGCAAATTTTCCCACTGGTGCTATGGCTTTTATGAAGCTTGGACATGTATTTTAAGATCCCACCAGTAATAAAGAAATTGTTTTACTCTTGCTTAAGCATTTTCCTGCTGGCTGATGACAGCAATCAGAAAGCTGCATGCTCCTAGTTTTTCTTGTCATAAACTAGGAAGTGTTAAGTTGAAACCCTAAATGTTTCAAAAAGCTGTAAACAACTACTTCTGATACGAATCTGTACATGAACAACCTGTCCATCCTCTTCCAAGTAGGACTTTGAGCTAAACTACAGGAAAAGGTCTGCAGCCTTTTAACTTTTTCCCAGCCAAAGCTGTCATTAGTTAAAATATTATTTTTACCTGTAGAAGTACAATGAAAGGGCTTTACAATCCAGATCTGTTTATACTGTGTAGGTCTAGTAAAAAACCAAAGTTTCCCCTCTGCCGTGCCCAAATAAACAATGACCCTATTTTCAAGTTCCGCTCAATAAGTATGTTAAATGCAGAAAGTATTTTGAGTAAATGTCATGCAGCTGTTTGGTCACTTGCAATTCCTGTGGTATTGTGTCTGCCTGTGTTCTGTGTACTGCTATTGATACTGCAAGTGGACACTGCTATTTCTGACACATCTTGTTGGATTTTCTATAAGTCTACAGGTTTTGTTCCAAGGAGATGAAAATAATGAAGCATTATAAATATTAGATGGTCTTGCTCCAGTGTGTGGTGCTGTAAATCTCTGGAGATTTACAAAGAGACAGTGACAACACAAATGCAATTACACGATACTACTTTATGAGCTAATTCTATAAAGCAGAATCTCAGCTGTGCACTGACAATAATTTTTCATGGCGACTTTTGGAATGTCTCATGGAACCTTTTAATAGATTAATTATTTGCTCATCCCAAAATAAATTTGCACGTGGCTAGAATTAAGCAAAAGGCCCACCACTGCTTCAGGAGTTTTGCCTGAGAAAAAACTCAGGACAGAGCCAGTTGTTTCAGGACTCAAATGAAAATGCTGAAATACTCTGATAATCTGCCAGGACACTCTTCTCCGGCTGTGCACTGCAACTGGACATGCCCTGCGAAGCCTTTGCACTGTCCACTGCTCTTTAAAGATTCTAGGCTGGTGAAGGAGAAATATTTCTTCTCTGTTGGTTCAACAGGTGACTTTGAAATGACCTATGAATTCTTCCACTTTTGTCAAGCTGAGATCAATAGCTAGCGTGGTTCTAGGAAAATACATGTAGGTATTTTCTCAAGGCATGCTAATTTAAAAAATAAGATCTGGAAAAACACTTGTAGTGTTAGAGGATTCAAAGACTACTGAGAAAAAAAACAAGTTTGGAATTGTTATAGCAGCTGCTATAATCTATTATGTAAATCATCTGGGATTTAAACCAAAATATTTTGTAGGATAGTTTTTGTCAAATAATAAATATGCTATCATTTAGACTTAATGTTTTTCCAGAGGTGTTATTGTTATCTGATGAAAGTGAAACCTCAGAGTACTCCTTATTTTGACTGATGAGGATTTAATATTTATTTATAGTTGTGCCAATGATAACACCCATATATCTGTTCGAGAGAACATATGTTTCTCAAAATTGGGTGTTGGAATTAATGTTGTTGATCCATACCAAGTTATATTTGTCTTCTAGGTGTCACCTACATATTCTCACCAAATTTAATCATAGATAGTAAAAGACAAAATATGTGAAAAGAAACCCCAAAAGGCATAAGTGCCTTTGGCCACATTATTACTTACTTTAGTGTTCATTTATATCACCATAAGCCTGTCTGTAGAAACTTGATGGTTACTCTTCATTGCCTGAGTGTTCTGAACTGGCTTTTATAAAAACAAGAATCAGGGCCTTTAATTCATTTTACCCTTCTGTACAGGGCTGCTGTTGGGACATGTCAGATCATCAGCCTGTTGACTAAAGTACAGTATGATTTCACTAATGACTGGGATGCATACTGCAGATTACCATATTTTACAAATTAGTGAGTAATCAAACACCATAAAAATCAAGGATACTGCATAATGAAATATACTTTATTCATTTATTTTTACAACCATATATTAGTTTTAATTATTTGTGTTAGCAATTCACTGGATGTTAGAACATGGAGCTATAGAATGTGATTCTTCTAAAAATAATGTTTTAGTATCCAAAGCCCCAGTTATAGCACTCTGATATAAAATCCTTTGTGAGAAGATGGGTGAGCACCTCTTCCTTGAGTGGGGAGCCTTCTTTTAGAGATAGTCCCTAAGAAGGCCCTGAGTCCTCAGGGCCAGCCTGATCCATCCTGGTGAAGATTCTGGGGAGGACTGGCTGTCACCTTGGGAAGGTCACTGCAGCTAGGCTTGTTGCTTGCCTCTTTTGGCTTTCAAAGAGCTGATAAAGAAACTCATACGGGGCAGGGTAGAACAGGAGCCTGACTTGAGTGCCTTTGGCCACTCATTGGAGCAAATCTCTCTCTTCTGCTCCTTCATTCCACTCTTTCCTCTTTCTTTCCTGCTCTTTACATCAAGCCCAGATCATGAAGAGCACCAAATTGTATGTTTTACCCCTTGTTTCTGGTGTAATATCTAGTGATGGATCAGGGAGTGGAAGCTTCTCTACTAGGTGTCTGTAGCCTTCAAGGAGGATTTATTCCTGGGTTCCTCTCTGAGATGTCCACCTCCAGCACCAGTTGCTGCCTGCTGCCCACCTGGGCAGAAATAACTCCTTTCCTGTCTGCAGGATGAACTTCTGTTTCTCCTGAGCTAGTCTGGGCCTCTGATGTGGAGAAGAACATCCCCTCAGGGTCTTAATTTCTTGCAATTCGTTTAAGAAAAGTACTGATTTTAAAAAGCGTCAAGGTAAATATTTTGTGCATGTATAAAACCTATCTGCAATGTGCATAGTCTTTGTTTTGTTTTTTCCTCCGTACATCTAATTTTCTCTTCCATATACGAGCTTGTCATCTGGCAGTTCCATAAACTCTCAGTTGTTAAAACCATTTCTTTTTTCCTTATATTTTAAGTTTGATCCATGAATGGCCTGTCAAGAGTTTTATATCATTGTAAGCTGAAGTTTGGATGGTAGCAGCGACAGGCCACTAACCATAATTGTGTTGCTTTTACCACTGTAACAAATTTGTGTCATTTAGATATTTTGAAGCTTGGGAAGTACATAAAGGCAAATGTAGTACTGATGAATATTTATTATACTGCTGTGGGATCTTAGGTTTAACCACGTTTGCCTCAATTTTTCAAAACTCTTCTTAAAAACTTAGCAGAATGAATTATATCAGAAAATGGGGGAGAAGTGTGAAAAATCTTGCTGCAAAAATTATTTATGACTGTGGAAAATAATTATAAAAGGTTAATAAGAACAGTGTTAGGGATAGTCTTCTTGCAAAGACTGGGGTAGGAGACACACACTTGGCCTGACCTGAAGTCAGTACGCCAGTGTTGGACACGATGCTAAGCACCGTGTGAGGTACACAGATTTTTCTCATTTGACAGTATTCAACTAAATGCAGGTTTATGCCCCAAATATCTATGTTTCTTGGTGACCTTATTAGAGAAAGGAAAGTTTCAGCCCCCTCATAGTCTCAGCAGGAGCAAGCCTTTTCCTGTATCACAATCAGGGCAAAGGAAGGTTGTGTTCTTCACTGCTTCTGAGGCTGGTGGGGTATTATTAACCTACTTGAAACATGATTTTAATGTGTATAAAACATGCTAAAAATTTCAACTTATTGGCAGGACATTGAATTTTTTCTTCTTCTTTTTTTTTTTTTTAATAAAAATGAATATAGGCAATAGAAAATTGATAGGCATGAGTCATAATGTTTCCCTTCTTTACTTCAAGAAATAGTCTTTTTGAAATAGTCATGATCTAGAAATAATTTTTTTTACTCATGTTGATAATATAGTGTGCATTGGAGACTTGACATAATGAATTATATTTTAGATAATTATAGTCTTGGAAGCATAGCAGCCAGTATTTATCACATATGGAGGACCTCTGTGAGAATGGATCTCGATTTTTTTTTCAGTTTAGTGAGAACTGCAGTTATCTAACAACCAGTGAGTCACTGCTAATGGTTGAATAAGAACCTTAAAGAAGTTGTGAAGTGTTGCAACAAAAAGAGCACTCTTTTCATTTGCTGAGTCTGACTGTCCATCAGTATAGCTGGCACAAACTGGGCTGGTCAGACTTAACCCTTCAGCATCAATGCACTTAAGTCAAGAGTGACTAAAGTTGAATCATTTTGGAGGTTTAAGTGGAGGCTAAACAGACTCGAGATGGTCTTATGACTCCTGCAAATAAACAATTGAATTTCATCCATTCAAACATAGTTAATGGTGATGCTCTTTCCCTTGGCCAGTGAGTATGTGCAAAATATGACCATTTCTGAATAAGAAAACCTCAGACATTTACATGAAAACATCTCTCAAGGTCATAAAGTATATGCGCTAAAGGAAAAAGGATATTAATTTGACCATAATTTGTGTGAGGGCTTTCAACAAGGCAGTGGAATGCATATTTTTAAGACTTTTTTTCTCTAGTAATTTAATTTCTCAGGAAATGCTGCCATTAATATTTTATTTTGAGCGCTGGGGCGCTAATGGTATTACCCATGTTTCTCTTTACTCCTGACAGTACACTCACCACAAAAACTTTTTCCAGTAACATATTTATCCCCTGGTACACATAAAGTCTTCTTTTTCTTTCTATCTCTTTTTTTATTCCTCAGTGCCCCTCACTTATAAAAAGCATCAATGTTTAGAAAGGCTGGAAAAATAACGAGGTGGGGTTCATATGAAAAACTGTGATTTTTCCAAGTGAAATTAGAAACAGGGTCTCTTTAACATGGAAATTTGATTTCTCTACAATTTGAGGACTCATTTCTGCAACTGTCATATATGTAAAATTTCCACTGAAGTCAAAGAGGCCTTTGAATACAAAGAAACAGCACAATCAAGCTCTGAATATATATATATATTCCATATGCTTTTCTCTCTCTCCTAGTGATATACATGTTATAATAATTTCATCCAGATAAAACTGCCATAATTTTAATTTTTACAGTCCTTAAGCTGTTTAAAAAATAAAATTAATAAAAGCAATTTCTGAGAAGAACTCATCTTTGTGAGAGCATTTAATTAACATCTCTGTTTTTTATTTTAATCGGAAAGGGGAAATATTGCATTGTCAGGACTCCTTGAATGATATCCTAGATATTTTGTTTGTTTGGAATGGCTTGAAATCACACAACTTTACTGAATTATAGCCAGATAAATATATCTAAGCTTGAGGGCAGGAAGTCCTGGCAGCTGAGATGTGGGGAACATGCAGTTTGTCCATACCAGATTCTTCTGTTCCCTTTTACTAATAAATCTAGAAGAAAGCTTTGTTTTCACTCTCTGCATGATAAATAAAGTCTCTGTCTATGGTGCCATATTAATGCTTGGCACTTATGCTTGTAATTCCACCTATTCTCATGGAGAGATGAGACCTCTGTGAACCAAACCTCATCAGGTCAGGTTTTGTTTGGGTTACTGCCTATTCCAAAGCAGGGAAAATATAGCATATTGCAAGACTTCTGGGATTGATGAATCACACCTTGGCTTCATAAGGTCATCTGCAACAGTTATTCGAGCTGCCAGACCACCCACCTCAATTTTTGATTTTCCAGTGTCCAGTTTTATCTTCTGTTTACCCATTTTAAAATTCCCCTCCCCCTCTCCCTGATCTCACTTGTAAAAATCAGTTGAGAGGAGACTATAAAAAGTCCTCTGCAGGTTCACACAACTCTGTTTGGTTGAACCCTTTCGTAAACAATTTTTCTTGCATGACAGAGCATGTGCTGTGTGGCAGACATTTTTACAAGGTAGCCTAGGACAGGGCTAATCACATCACCCTGTCTCAGGTTTTGACCTTATCACTGTTGTGCACTGAGCCTAAAAATTGGACACTGGCAACCACATTGGGGGAAAATAAATGGGAAATGACATTTTAGTTAAAAAGAATAAGTAGATTTTATTTTATTGAAAAAAAAGGTCATAGGACTTCTAATTATTGTTCTTGCATGAGTGTAATTAAATATCTGCCATGTTGCCACGTCAAATGATTAAAAAAAAAATACAAAACAGGGGCAATTTCACTTGCCAGGACCCAATTCATGGTTCTGCAGCTGTTTTACATTCAGACCTTTAATGAACCCAGTGGAAACTCTACCTGGAAAGCAATAAGAGAATAATATTCTTATGTGAAACATCACTTATAACATCTGTAATAAAGCAGGCTAAATCATACCTCTGCCATTTGAAATCATAAATAGTATGTTAGCTTTTAAAAGCAGCCTTTGTCCTTTTGAAATCTTTTGATGTCAGGCTGCTTTAAGAAAAGCCTGAGTAGACCTCTTCTGTACAGTGGTTTGATTAAGAAAAAAATCATTACAGAGTCTTTAGTGCATCTCTAATGAAAAGTAGTATATGAATGTGAGCCTGGTAATTCATTATCAGAATCAGATACAGAAGAATTTGTTTAAACAACCATCATTGTTTCTACAAGAAATAATAAAATAAGCTATTCTAAATTGATCACTGGCATTTTTTTTTAGTATATGGATATGTATGCGCATGCATGCAGATTGGTGACATAATCTTTAATAACCTGTGTTTAAGAATGTAATTTTTCACTGATGCACTAAACCTCTTATTCATAGATATATTGGCACCTTTTAGAGTGATAGCCTGACTGTACAAAATCAGAGACAGCAGTACTATCAGGGACCTTTCTTAAAACAAAGTAGAAATAGGTCCTGCAAATTCAGAAAAAAACAATGGGTATTTCTGCAAATTGGAAAATAACAGTTACTTGCAAACTTCCAGGTTGCAGAGAAGGATGTGGTTTGGAGGGCAAATTTGCTGCAGCTTCCAATATAAAACCATCTAAACCCAATGTAATGCCAGAAAGCCAGATCTGAGCCACATGTGTGTGACCTGCATTGCCCTGGGAGATCTGCACACCACGACCAGTGTTCAGGGAGCTCTTCTGGGGTGCTTGTGCTGAGGTGCTGAGGCAGGACCCGGGAAAGAAACTCAAGCTCAGAAGAAATGGCTGCTGTAGTGTGTTTCCTGAGTAAACTGATTCCAGTGAAAAATTCTCAGCCTTTTCACTCTTGTGTTTTTTCATAGCTCTCATTTCTGGCACAGAGCTCTGGCACAGAGCTCACCACAGCCCAGCAGCTGGTTCACACCGTGCCCTTCACTGCGCCCTTGCCTCAGCCCTGGGGCAGGCGGATCCCCAGGGTCACTTGAGTGTCTCCTGCTCACCTGTGCTCCAGTGGAAGACCAGAGACCCACTGCTGGGAAGGGGCTGGTATGGGGAGCTCTGGATAAAGGCAGAGGCTGCTTCTGGTTGGGAGAAATGAGCAGTTTAACCTTGTCCCAGCACCTGCCAATCAATCAAATTGAGTACAGACTAGTGGCCAGCCCTGGAAACCCTCGACCATCACTTACACTAACAGAGTTATCTCTCCCTGATGTTACCTCAGAGAAGCAGGTCCCAGATGTTACCTGCTTAATAATTTTCCCATTTCCCAAGGACAAAGCTCCCTGCAGCTCCTGCACCGAGGGCTGGGCAGACACCTGTGGTGGGACCTCAGAGCTTTGCTTTGCCCTGACAGCTGACAGAGCACATTGAAATGGCTCCTCCAAGAAGGACAATTGTATTAAGGCTTGATCTTTTTTTTTTTTTCAATGTTTTATTAGGTGAAATAAAATAGGAGAGGCACAGTGCTCTAAACCAAGTATAAATGTAATTTGCTGCCCTTCTTTTTGTTGTGTGGATGCCGCTTGCCAAAAGGCAGAGATAAATCATTTGGTCTGAATTTGTATCCCATAAAACATGATTTCAGAAGTTTGAGACTTCTGCTCTTGTCTGCTGTGTGCACGTATGATGCACGGGGCAGGGTGTGGCTCATCAGGGTGGTTAGTTGCAGTGATACCAGGATGCACATCCTGCATAACTTTGAAGCAATGTTAACATTTCCTCTTTGCTTTCACTTTACTGTGCCCAAGGCAACAAAGGGATTGATGACCTCTAGAGCCTAGTTCTCATATCACACTGTTGGCATGGATATTAAACACACTATAATTGACCTCTTCTGATTTATAAGAGAGTAAGTGGACTCAGATTCATTCTGAAGTGGACAAGTTTATCCACAACTTCCAGATGTTGACAGTGCAATTAGTCCCTATGTGGAGAGAAAGAGAAGTGTTTCTTCAAGCCGATATTCAATTTCCACACTCCAATCCCTTTTTGTTTTAACTTGGCCCACATGCTGGTATGTAATGGTGGTAATTGGACATTTTGTTTTTTGAGTCATAGGGAGAATCTGCACCCAGCTCACTGATACATAGATGGATAAGGTGCTGGAAAAAGAGAGTAAATACCTCCATTAAAAGCACTGTAAATAATTGGTCTTAAACAAGAATATATGGAGAAAACAAAAATACTGCTATTAAATACACCTTTGCTGTCTGCAATAGAACACAAAACAGATTTGCAACATTAATTATTTCAGGGTTTGAGCCTGAAATATGAATATGTCAGGATTCAAATACTAATTTGCTTAGAAGAAATCTCTACTTTATTAAAATATCATTATGCATATTGGAAAGTTAAAAGTCAAAGCCATATAGCTGCTGAGGTAAAATTCACATTTATTGTCCACTGAATGTGATGGAAATTGAATTTGTCAGGAAGCTGATTGATATCTAGAAGTGTTTTGTTTTCAGTGACTGGCACTGCAGAGTTACAACCATCTATCATCTAACAGGTAATTAGTCAGATTTCTCATCATGAGCCTTCAATCCTGCTGTTTTATTATTGAAATACCACAAACCAGTAGGCATCTGAATGCAGATAAAGTTCTCTGTCATGGGTGTAAGGACAAAGACAGCATTTTGCAACTCAGCTGTAGTAAGTTTGAATAAAAGTCACTGAAATGTGAGGCATGATGCTAATATATATGGGAAAATGAGTTCCTGGAAAACATCATCAGTGTTGACTTCTATTTTCTGCAGAAGAACATTTATTATTAAAATCTTTAGTGTTGTAATGTAGAAAAATATGTCCCTGTAGAGAAGGAGGTTGGCTGAGGCAGAAAACTTTTTGGAGCTTGGGAGGATAAGGTGGAAATCAGGGTCTGTCTCTCTGAAGCACCATGTCCCTGTCCCTCCTTGTCAGTGGCAGACATCAGCTCCTCCCATGCAGGAGACCCAGGTCTGTCCTGGGGGTTCCCAGAGAAGCCAGTCCTGCTCCTGCATACATCTGTGGTAGCTCTCATTTGTCTCCAGAGAAAGCAATGCACAACTCGCTGAATTTGGCCCCATTAGAAAGTGAACAGGAGTGGAGTTTGGGACTCAGGTTGCAGCTGACCCCAAAAGTTTATGTTTATACAAAAATAGCTTTGTTGGGAGGTTGTTATAAACACTTCATGTATGGTTGAGCGCATGTTTGAACCAGTAGCAAGCTGCAATAAAAAAGGATAAAATAAAGTATTTGATAGTTGTTACCTACATGACTGCGATATAACTGCTTTTTTTTACGCACCCCTTTTCTTCTCCCCTCATCTCTTTGAAGCATTCTTTGTAGATGATGTAACAGCAGTTGAACAAGCATTATTAGATAAATATACAAAACAGTAAAAATAAACTGTTAGTAGAGTTTCAGGAAAATAGGAACGATGAACTGATTACACGACTAAATGCGTTGCACTCTGGATTCTTACTCTGTATTCAATGTCTACAAGGAAATTGAAAAAGTGTTGCTGTTCATTCTTAAACTATTGCTTTTATAACAGAAAGCAATTGTATGGACTAATATTAGTAAAAGCTTAACTAATGCTTGGTTTTGGGACTAATTGATGTAATCGAGCTGCACAACTCACTCATAGCACTGGCTTGCCAACAACCTCAATGGCTTCAGTCAAATTTAAATTTTTTCAGCTTAATTCTAATGTAATTTTTTTTTTTGTGGAAATCTGTTTTCATAATATCCTGGCCCTTCATAATGTCAAGACACAACACCTTTTAGTTCTTAATGAGTCATAAATCTTGTTATTTTCTAGAGAATTTCCATTGTTGAATATGCAAGTTTTATATTTCTGTAATCCTGAGTTAGAAATGATAATTCACCATAGTTGATAAAGTGTTCTTAGTTTATGCTAGACACCAGAAAACAATTGCTAAGCAAGTTAGCTAATCATACTAAAAAATGTTTTGATCGAAAACGTCAAAACATGTCTAGAATGAATAAAATGTCCACTGGGTATCACATGTTTAATGATTCAAAGAATTTGACAGTAGTAGAATTTAAATCACAGTGTACATTATCAGATAACATAAATGTGAATATTGTATTACAGTATTTAATTTGCAGTTTTCTTAAGATTATCTTGTATTGCAGAGCCAAGTAATTTTGAATTATGAGTTCGTTGTGCATGCTTGAGCTGACATTGTCACATGTAAGCAAGAGGCTGAGACATGATTAACAGTGAAAGAGAAGATTGTATATTAAAGAGAGAGCTGAAATATGACGGAATGTAGCTCTTGTTCCACTAAGTTTGGCACAGAGGAGGAGCAAAACTTGGACATTCTGAATAACACCAGACTTTTGGGGAGAGTGAAATGGAATTTACACTTTGTGGCTGAGACCCATCTTTCAAGTAAATGCTCCCTGCAGAGGGGATCAAATAACCCCTTGATGGAAAATGCAAATATAAACCTGACCATGAGCCACAGCTTTTCTTTACTCTCCTTCAGTACAAGAGGTCCCTTTTACATGAAATTTGGATAGCTTGTGTATTTGGGCAAGCTAACTCTGTCAAGCTGTTTGTAAACAAATCCCTTATTTCTTGTGCAGTTATTCTACAGTCCAGCCCTTACAATCCATCTGGCAATAAGGACAAGCTCCTGTCTTGAGAGGATGTAGTGAAAAGAATTTGTAGATACAGATCAGAGTCAAACATAAAATCGGGGTAATTGACAAAAACCCCCAAACTGGCAGAACATAAGGTGACTGTCAAAGCATGGTGGAACATATAAAATAATAAATAGTAATAAATAAAATAAAAAATTAATATATAAATAAAATATATAAACATATATATATAAATAATATATAAAAATATATAATATA
Organism: Corvus cornix cornix; assembly: GCF_000738735.6. Classification (NCBI taxonomy): domain Eukaryota; kingdom Metazoa; phylum Chordata; class Aves; order Passeriformes; family Corvidae; genus Corvus; species Corvus cornix. The sequence goes on along the minus strand of NC_046339.1, from coordinate 13,359,374 downwards.
TAAAAATATGTAACATACATATTATATATTATATATATATATAAAAATATATAAATTTAAAAAAAAGTAATAAATGACCCAGAAATTTCACTTCATGGAAACAAACCAATGCAAACACTGGAGACAGCCAATGCTAAACACTAATTAGATATAACTGCATTTTCAAAATGATTTAATGGGTCAGAGAGCCATTCCACTGCCCTAGTGGACACCTGGGCCGAAGCAGTCAGCTCCCCCTTCAAGGTCCCCAGGCTTTGCAAAACACCAGTGAGGAACCAGGGGCCAGATCAGGGGAATAAGAAGAAAAAATGTCTTCTCAGGCATGGCAGACCTTGGAGAATCTGGGCCATGGAGCAATAGCAGAAGTGATTTCTCTAGGTTATTACAGATTAACAAGGTTTTTCCAGGAACATTTCTAAGTGATAGGTCATAGGCTATGTTAGATTTGCTGAATATTTGCAAATGTGAGTTATAGACCTTGTCAATGAACTGAGCTAGTCATGTGGGATGGGAGTCTTGTGCTTCAAGATGTACTTTGAAGCAGCTTGGACAAGTGGCTGATGTGATTGCTAACTCTAGCATTGTATGATATAATTTAAAATAATTGATACTGTTTCTGGCTCTGCCTTTTTCTTTCATGAGCAGTTAGCAGTTTAAATTTTAAGAGTTCCAGTGTACCAGCATCTTTTTTCTTGCTTTACTTTTCTGCCTCCCACCAAGCAAGTACCTAGCTGAGGGCAGGAGACCAGGGCTAGCCTTTAGTGAAATGTCAAGATGTCTTATTCTCAGGCACTCACCTTTGGACAGTTGTCACATGAACACATGGTCCCTCCTAAATGGCTGCTCACCATTATTTGCATCAATAGCAACTCCACTGGTCTCTAAATAGAGAAGCCTTGGGCAGTCCAAATCCTCTGCTCTCTCCTCCCATCTCATCTGTGCCTGTGGTCTGTCTCCAGGCACTCACAGTGTTCATTATTCCACAGGGCCTTCTTCTGCCTGGCACTTGACCACCAAGAGGTCTGTGAGCTCAGAGGACTCTGGCCAGTCACTGCCCAGTATCTTACACAGGCGGCCTGGTGTTGTTGGCACAGCATGGGCCATAGGGAAATGTAAAAAGGGGCTATGCTGACTTCCTGCCCTATCTTCATTTTTTGCTGCCAGGTCCTGCCACCACAGTGGCTTCATGACCAACCCCCATACAGCCACAGTCTGACAGAACAGGACTGTAACAAACCCCCTCAGTTTTGGTGCTTTGTTGCTTGTCTCTCTCTGTACGGGTGAATAACATAGAGCTTTATTTAGACAAAAGTACAGAATAAATAGCAGTGATCAAACGGGCACCTTGCAGAGGTCTGGTAGAACAAAAGTGACAGTGATGGAGGGTCACAGGAAAGGGTTCTTCTCGTCTCTGAGTTTTACATTCATTTTGATAGAGGCAAGATCGATTTTGAAATGAAGTTTCAAAGCACCAAGTCTTTAGAAGGACTGCTCGGAACAGATTATTTTCCTTTTGATGTTAATAGATTAATTAAGCCGCTGAAATCTAAAGTGAAGGGTAAAGTCAAGCCTACCCCCAGCAGTAAGCATGAGCTGGCAAGTATATAATGGGTACTTTTCTCTCACCTTTCAATTACAATTTGGGCTTCCTGTTTAGAGTCATGATGTGCAGGCTGTTGTTTCAGAAGATCCAGCAGACACGTGTTGGCGCCAGAGCAGGGCACGTCTCCCAGTGCTTTGCCAGGTAAAAGCCCGTGTGTATCCTGCACCATCAGAGGTGTGTGGGAATGGCATCACCTGCTGGTGCAGCTCTCATTTCCCTCACATGGAGAAGAGTTTGCCCATAGTGGAGGGAAAGAAGGGGATGAGAAGTGCTGGTTTTCCTCTCCTGTGGGTACAAAGAGCCCTGACTTCCACCCACACACATCCTCCCGCCTCCAGACACCTGAAGAAAATCCTGTAAGTATGGCAAGGTTGCAAGGGGCTGAATATGTGGGGCTTAGCTAATACTCTCAGGGATAATGATAACTCATGCATTCACAGGAAGAAATTATTTAAAGTTCAGCGATTGTAAAATGGATAATATATTAATGTTTTGGTATATTTATTAAATACTTAACAATGTAATTTTTTGGAAGACTATCCTAGCATTGCTATCTTTTTGCATGTGCTTAGTTACCATTTTAAACAACTACAAAACAGTGACATGTGGTAGTGAAGATTTCCTAAGCATCCCAAAGCAATATATGTGTGTGATATATGACATCCTTCCATAAATCCTAAATTTACACAGTATGCTAATGCTTGATTCCATAATTTCTTTTAAAAATGATTATACCCTGCTGCTAAGAGCAAAGGCATACTAAAATCAGTTTTCTATGCTTTTCCAACAATGAAATGCAAGCCAGCACACCACATAACCAATACTTACCATATGTTAGAAGATAATCCAGTAGGCTTCAGACACTGACATGATTTGCTTAAATAAAAATCCCATTTTTTAAGGCAGTAACAACAGCCTACCATTTTTATTATTCCTTTAGTGACCTACTATAGAAACACTAATATTAAATATAAATATTTTTATTGTAAATCAGCCTAGTCTATTTTCATTGCCTTTAATGTGGGATGGCACTAGCTTAGTTGCTAGGCTGGAGGAAAAAGAGCTGCAATTAAATCATTGGGTCGTTCGAAGAAATTCTCAAAACCAGCAGATATTCATCAGATCAAAAGAAGCCTAAAGAGCAGCTTCAAGATTTCTCTGGTATATCGGAGATGAGATGAAACAGTTCAATTTTGTATTAAAGTAATTAAATATTGTCTAGAAAAACAGCTATAAAATACTTTTGTAGAGCACTGATGTCTCTTAAGTGCAGTTCATGTCTTTCCCTTTCTGTACCAAATGAGACTTAACATTAAGCACATGCTTAAGTGTTTGCAAATTTGGGGTCTAAGAAAAGAAAATGTGAAATGCAATTTTTATAGTGAAAGGAATGAATGCATCTGACAGGTTAAGATTAAGGCTCTATGCACTAATGTGGCATCTTTCATTGTTACAGAATGATAAGAAAATAGAAAAATTGCATGTAGAAGGCAGCAAATACATGAATTCCCTTTTTTTCAGATTCACCAGGGAAAACATACTTGATCTCAAGTACTGCTTAAAGGTAGAAAATAAAATTTTTTAAAGCTGAGATGCTTCCAATTTTTCCCAAATCATTAGGACATCAGAGCTGAACTCTTGGCCCCACTGAAGTCAGTGATAGATGAAAATACAGATCTAAAAGAAATTTATAACTATTATCACTAGACCATTTCACTCACATCATACTTTTAAATACTGTTATAATTTCGAGTTATATAATGACATGATCCTTAGAAAAATATATTTGCACCTGTAAGGCAGTGCTTTATATTTCCTTTTAGTGCAAAAATTGTGTAATAAATCTCAGCTTGTTGGATCTATTAACAGCCCAGTTTCTCCAGATAGATGTTTTTGAATTTCTGGTAACCTTTTTCTCAGACCAGACTCTTCCAGCTGGAACAGTGGCTAGTTTTATTGAGTAATGGACTGAGCAAAACCAGTAGTTATGGGGATACAAGGAGTATTCCCAATGGGAGCATTTGGCAGTATGTAGAAATATTTGTAAGTGCAGGATCTGGCATGCTTCCAGCATCTGCAAAAAATGTAGACTCCTCCTTTACTCCCAAAATATGCAAAGGGTTTACAGCCGAGAACAGAGAAATGTGGGAACTCCACAACTTGACACATTGATCTGCTCCCAAATTGCCCACAACTGTGTACGTGCTTTGGAACACCCAAAACCCAACATTTGGATTAAGCATTCGTTAGTTCTTTTTCTAATTAATAGCAGAGTGAATTATTTTGCTCATTATGTAGTTAGCTATTTATTGGGCCAGATCCTCAGCTGGGGTTAATCAGCATAACTATTGATCTTGACAGAACTCCCCCAATTATATCAGTCATAGTTTTGGATATTTGACTTTATGTCATTTTTCAATAATACACTGGAAATGACAAAAGGAAGTGTATGTTTGAATATGTATAGGTAAGTTAAAATCAGAATTTTGATAAGTACAATAAATTATGCATGGAAACTAATTTTGGACCAGGTTTTGTAGGGACAAAATAGGATTCATTCTTTTAGCTGCTGGGATCATTTTGTGAAAATGTATTCAAAATAACTGGGAGGATTCTGTTGTGGCATAATCCCATTGAAATTAATAGCTACACTATACAACACTAACTAGCCAACAATTTTTTTTTTTGACGTTTGGAAAATATCACAGGTTATGTCAACCTTCTGTTCAGTCAAAGCTCACACGTTCATTTTTTTGTAACCTACTTTAGAGACAAACCACGCATATCCTTTTCCTTAGTATTGAAAATTAGATTGTGCTAATTGTTTATAACCTTGGGTTATAAAAGTACACCCTGGAAAAAAGGGCCAGCAGAAGACACAGAAAATGATATGACTGTCCAATGGTAGGAATATTACTTTTGAGAAAATATAAAGGTACAGTAATCTTAACAAAATGTATGACATGAAAACCGGAATGCCTCTTTCAGAACATTCAAACATGTAATTTACTGTTGCAGTAAATCCCAAATCCTGCCCTGTAGAAATGCAGGCTGTGAGCACATTTCAAATTAATGAATGAACCCACACGTGGTGATGTACTAGAATTTAGGGAGGATTTAAAAGCATACTTAGACTCCTAACTCACTTATTAAATCAAACCATCCAAATACATTTAAAAATTGATCATTTGCACATTGCAGGCTAAACCTTCACTTAGTTATGCAAAGAAATATGTACCTGTGAAAGTGTTAGGGAATTTTGGCTTGAACAGTGTTTTCCAATAATTGTTATATTTCTTTTTCCTGTTGTTCATTCTCTGAGAGTAGGAGGAGCCTTGGGATGGTTAGGGTTATCTATGAGGAGAGGGAGTAACTTCCACATGCACTGTGCAAAAGTGTGGCTTCTTGGAGTTGCACTATTTTATGCCAATGTGACAGTCTCACTTTCCAAAAAGGTGATTGGTTTACACCTTAATGAAAGAGTATCCCCCATAGCTACCTGTATCCCGCTGTCCCGGAGGAGACTGATTAGTCAAAAACTGAGAGGCACGTTATTAGCAAACTCCTATCCCTGAATTTCAGTCTCATGAGGATTTACTCTCCCTGCTGCTTCTAATGAGAGTTGCATGGCTGAAGCCTAGTCTGCTCTTGAAGATCTTTGTGTGGAACCAAGAATTATTCTAGCAACAAGAGAATTGGCCCAGAATGTTGTAAATTGAGTTGATTAGATAAATATTGTGTCTTTCCCAACCCCTAAGCAAGACATAGTACTCTAATATGGAAGCTATAAAATTGATTTTAAAGTATGATGTAGAGCCAGTGGTCAAGAATGTATAACTATACCAACAAGGTAAACTCAAATTGTAGGAGGTTTGAATAATCTTGCAACATGATGTATATCAAATGTATCATATAGCACTTGCCTCTTATTTTCCTGCCTGTACCATGATATTTATACTTGTTTCACAAACAGGTAAACTGAATTACCTAGTAGTAGCTATAAAGCACATTGTATAAATGCAGATTTCTCCTGGTATTTGTGGGCTGTGATCCTGAAGTTCATTGCATGGTTAATTGTTGGAAAAGCGGTTTCTAGAGAATTTCAGTGGGCCTTTCTATGTAGAAAAAAGGCAGCTTATGAGGCTTAGCAGACATGCGGAATAGACTGTGGCTTGTACAGGGACAACACCCAACCCTGGTATACGGTACCATAGTATCAATATGGAAACACCTTGCAGTCATCTGTGTATATGAAGCTTCTTTTCTGCTTCTTGATTCCTGACTGTTCTATAGAAAAGTTGAAATACATTGACTCAGTAGATCTTTAGTCATCAGTCCAGCTGGAGTTCAGTTATACTCACTTTAATCTCTGGGAGAGAAGTTGTACCTAGAGCAACTCGCGAAGAGCAACAGAATATCTACTAGCAGAAGAAACTCCTCTTTATGAAGACAGAAATTTCTTGAGAGTTAGCTCAAGGATTCATCTACCTGTACAGTGCTTTGTTAGCAGACCTTCTTCTACTAGACTCATTGTATATTGGCAGAAATGTGTTTTGCCAGCACATCTTCTGGTTTCCAAGTGGAAAAACTATTCTGACGAAAGGACATTTATTGACAGAAGGAATGTTTGACCTTCTGATCTCACCAAAATTACAGCTCCTGTCTGATAGAGATAAAGCAACTAAAAAGTCAACTTGGAGCTTCTACTGGAAGTAAGAAACATATCAAAGCTTATCTTCCCTCCCAAGAACAGAGTGCATCTCTTGCGTAGTCTTTGTTGGCGTATACACTTAACACTGCATATTTGCCATTTTAGAACCAAAGAAAAGCAAAAGCCTGAAACCCCAAATCCTGCACTTCAGACAGCTCTTTTCTTGTGAAGGAGGAGTGATGTGGAGCTGCCATGAATCATCTTCCGGTCTACACCACGCAAAGCTCCATGAATGGTGCAAGATGGGTTGCAGCAAGATTTTTACAGAGGACCAAAGATAATGCCACAGACACCCAGAAAAATAACTTTTCTCTTTGAGACATCTGTGGTGAAACTAATGCAGATATGTGCACATCTTAAACACAAAGTCATTTAATTTCTTCAACTTATATTTTGTTAATACATCCATGAAAAGGTGTCTGACCCTTCTAGGCTGGGGCTGATACACAGCAACCCTGGAGCAGCTTAGTTTAACTGGTCCTTGTTCAATAACAAACTTTCTCATAGAAGCAAGCAGCTTGCTCTCATTCCTCCAGAAAACCTTGTCCTCTCATGTTTCTTTGCTTACCTGTCACTACATGAAAGATTCATCCTCACTGTAAGTTCTGACACAGCTTTCTCATTAAGCACCATAGATGACTGTGCAGCCACAGAAAGGCTCTGTGCTGTATTTCATACTTCTGTCACATGAGAAACTAAACTGCTAAGTATGGTAGCCACACTTCAGTTGGCATGCTTTGAACATGTGATTGCCATCATTTCGCATAAAGCCAGGCAATCAGCAGGAGTTCTAATCATTACTAGATAGTTTATTTTCACACTATTTTTCATATAGTACATTATTTTGGAATTCATATCGCTGAATGGGTTAGTAAAGATTAAATTAGACAATGTAATGATAATCAGGACATTGTGCTGACTGTAGGAGAAGTAATTTGATTCTCCGAGAATTTGACAAGGGGGAGGGAACAAGAACTAGAAGTTTAAAGTATCTCCAAGATTCGAGGAGGGTGGCACTAAATAGTAAAAGAAGAAGACGGCAAAAGGTATAACTAGCACTGATGTAATTAATCTAAAAAGAAAAGAAATGCTTGAAAATTAAAACTGAAAACAGTGATTTAAATTTTTTAATTAAAAAAGCAAATGTTACATTAGACAGTTTTAATTACGTATGAGAACAGAAACAGTCTAGGCTGATTTAAAAGTCTACGTACAGGGTAAAACTGAAAGTAGCAAAAAGTATAAAAATACCCAAACCAAATAGAATTAATAAAATAGAAGGGTAAAAAGCCCTAGAGAAGGAATTAATACACCCCTGTTTCGGCATTAGCACTTTCAAGGAAGCTCTGGCTGCCTGTTGGAGCCCCAATGGAATCAATGGGTTACTGTATGGGTGTGGATATCAACCAGTTCTGTGCAGTTTGCAGGCTCTTGGCTAAGATGTGAAGCTATCATCACCTTAACCACTGTGCTTGTATGCTATATCACATTTCCCCATCTGGATTCTGTTTTTTTGTCTCTTAAACCAGCGGCCTCCTTGGAGCAGGGACTGTCTCTTCTGAATATTCAGCACTTAGCATAATGAAACCTTGATCCCAATTACAATTTAGAAGAGTAACAATTATTTTTAATGATATCAGGTGTAAAGATTTAAAAAAAAAGCAGAATTTGATCATCAAAAATTCTGGACTGGTCCAATAAAATTTGGGAGTTATTTTAATAATTCTGTCTCGATATTTACAGGTTCAGCAAATGTCTGTAAGACTTAGGTCAAATCCAAATGTTTCAAAAATGGTTTTGGTGGTGTTTGAAAATACATATTAAAATTTTAATATAATTACTCACTTTGCATAGATCAACTGACCTCCTCCTCTTCAAAAAGATTTTAGTCAGTCAATCATGGGGTAGAGATGCTGCTGTTTGAACTAGATCTCTTCTTACTGAAAGTTGACAGTGCAGATGACCACTGTAAACCCTCTGTGTGGGCTCCACATACTACATGCTACACATCCTATCACTGGTGCTTATGGTGCCACGAGTGAATGCTTCAAAAAGCCAGAGATGGCTTGCAATCATGCCACTTTTCCCAAAACTGCAAAGAGGGGTTAGTTTCAGTATCCTGAAGTTCTGAGGTGACCAAGTTAATATCAATTTAAAGAATTTGGGAACAGGCATCTATTGAGCCCTCCCTGTTGGTACAAAACCACTGAGAATCATTAGTAATTTTTGAAAATTTTGACCTAAGCTTACCACAGATTGTTGACAGAATGGGACATACATACAGCTCATTGTATGAACTTAGATACCTCTGTAGAAATGTTGTGTAGGCAATAATGATATTTACAGCATCTTTTTACCCCTGGACAATGACATTACTCTTTGATGCTGAACATTCCCCATCAAAGTACATCAGAGAACTGAAGTCCTTTTGGAAAATAATGGAGATATTTAGTTAAGGGTCATAATGGGTAAAAGAGAGAGCATCCCTATGACTTTTAAATATGGAGCACTGTGCTCACACAAGTCCTGAAAATCATATTAATTTCACATTTATGACTACATCTCTTTCCTTTGGAAGTCAACAAGAAAAGGTCAACTGAATTAAAAGGAAAAAAGAATTCTTATCACAAAACTATCTCTGCCCCTTTTATGGTTTTACTGAATCCATAAATTTAATTTTAAGAACCAGCAGTTCCTAAGAAAACAGCCATGGAAAGTCCATTCCGAATGATTACAGACCCCATGTTCTTAGATGCAAGCAGAGTGACCTGGCAGTAGCTGTGTCTAGAAGGTACAATTGTGACTTTCTCTACCTAGCAGCCTTGCTGTTTTGACACACAGCTGTACTAATACTGCCATCACCCTTCAGATCCCTACAGCTGGAGAAAGGCACAAGCTAGATCTGCTTTGATTTAACTGATACATAAATATCAGTTTTTAAGGTGCTTCATTCACATGGGCACAATACATAATGACTAAACAATGTAAAAATTATGAGATCATGATTTGTGTCATTCAAGACACAGTACACAGGTAATCCTAGAAAGCTGGAGACTGACAAAAAACATATGGGTAACTCTTAAAACTGTTCACTATTAACAAGAGAAACATGGTAAGCCACTGGGGAAACATGACTGAATTTACATTTTTGTAGAGTTGTTGAAGATGTGTATCTGGACACATTGAAGCAAAATCTTACACATACAGCTAGTGTATTCACACACATTGACTAAAATATTCAAATAACTAGGATTAAAATTTAGTCCTAAATTGATATTAAGTTTCCTAATTATGCATGGCTATAGACCCTGTACTCATAATTCTCTGCTGAAGTCAGAGCTTCCAGTTGTGTACTGCCTGAGAATAATCAAGCAATTTTATTGAGAAGCCTAAATTTGGGTGTAATGGTTTAAAGTTGTAGATACCTATCATGGTGTTTGTTATATTTGCATGTTTCTCTGTTTGAAATGTTAAGTATTCTAATTTATGTTTTGATAATGTGGATTTCACTTTTAAATACTTGTCTTATTTGGAGAAATCAGTAGAAGCAATAGGTGTAAAAAAGGTGATCTAAAAGCTCTGACCAAGCTGGGGTCTGCTTACAGGGAGCTGTATTTTTTTTTCTGACTCTAGTTATATGTGAAATAATACAAGTTGTGATCTACAGTACACCTTGTACTTCAATTCGTCAAACACAGGTTTGTCTATTGAAATAATAACAGGGGCAAAATCTTAATGAGTCTACCTACAGCTTTGCACATTGACTTCGCAAGGGATTTTCACGGTTAAGGCTCAGGAGCCATGGGCCACACAGGTCAAACAGTATCTTGCTGCATATGGGAATCCAAAGCTTCTCTCTTTATGTTTTTTTGGAGTTGATTCAAATTCACTGTGGTCCACATATGAGGAGCAGAGCTTGATAATAGCTGAGTTGTGACAGGAAACTCAGTCAGCTCTGTGAGTGCTAATAGGCACGGGGCAGTGGGGCAGGTCAGTGCATCAGTGTCATCAGCTCTGTGGGAGCAGGCTGGTCCCTCATGAAAGTCCCTGGCCACTCACTGCCTGCACAGCCACCAAACCACTGTCATCATTGCTGAGGGATCTTTGTGTGGGAGGAATGGTGGAAAATGAAGCTTTTTATATGTTGAAAAAATAAATTATTGAGACCAGATTTACAGAAAGATGTATTATTGCTCTATTAGACTGGACAAGACAGTCAAGAAAAGTGTGGATGGTTCAGTCCTTCTGTAGCAACTGTAGAAGCCTTGTGTGCCCGGGGCTGGACTGCCTTAGTCAACCGCTGTGTTGGGATGACAAAAAGGTAATTTTTGCCCCTATTCTTCCTTGTTAATATTCTTTTGCCAGCATGCAAACCCAGAGTGCTGCTGTAGGCACTGTGGAGCAGAAAGGGTGGGTCGCAGCCATGGGGATGTCAGGGAGAGGGGCACAGACAGCTCCTGTGGATATTTGCATTTCTGGAGTCAGGGATACCAGTCTCTGCCCAGAACAAGCTGTTTTCTCTGAGGTTTACAGTGATGCACAGGGATTTAAAAGGGTGCAAAGCAGGCAGGATGGTGGCTCCAAGTGACACTGCTGAGCAGCAGACCTGACCTGTGCATCACGGAGAGGCACAAGCTAAGGTTTGTCCAAATGCTGGAGAAGCCCTGTGCTCCCAACAGCCCATCACCCTCCCTCCTCTGAGGTGTTTCAGCCAGGGTGAATATTTTTTGGGTACAGAAGACACTAATGTGAGTAATTTTTGTGTGATAGAGCTGATGGGACTGCCTTATTCCTGAAATTTCAGAATTCATGATGAGAAACCAAAAACCTTCATTTCTTGCAAAACCAAGTCAAGCCCATATATTTTTTCACATTGGAGACTGATGAAATTTTGTAAAATGGAACTCTCCATTTAATTGTCTAACTCTCCATATTAAGACACGTCTTTTTGCCTATTATGCAAATATTCAGGTAGATTTATATTAGGTGCATTATAAAAAGTGGGGACAGGTAGTAAAGATGATATTGATGTACATAAGACAGAAGACAACAACACATGGAGAAAAAAGATATATGACTGGCTGGAAGCATTGCAAACTAACACTTTGCTAACTTGCCACATGTGTACATCACATAAGCAGCTGAAAATATTTAGTAGTGAAGGCTCACACATCTACAGTGCATTCGGTTTAGGGGGAGCATATGCAGCTGTTACAGATTTAAGTAGTATTTTCTTTTCCTCTTAGTGACACTGAAGCAAAAAAAGTACCTATAACTGAAAGGTTATATATTAAAGACAGGCTGTAATGAGGCATGATGTGGAAGTAAAAATGAGTATTAGGAAGAGGAAAACTACTCCATTCTCTGAAAGTGCAGACATGAACTTTAAATACGGATAAGCCTTTCCTTTCTCTTTGGGACTTCCTTTGTTTAAGGACTTGCTCTGAATGATTTTCTAAAATGGGCTACGAGCCCAAAATTTAATTTACACTATTATGAGGACACACAAATGATATTTTGTGTACCAAAACTTTCAAATGTGCTATGTCTGTGTTATTTATTTTTTAAATAATGATGGTTAAAGAACAAATGTTGTTACTTATAATGCTTTCAGTATCCTCAGAGCTTGCTTGCTATAGTCTTTTCATTTCCCATACAATCGGAATCTAATTTAATTATATAAAAGCATCCTCCATAAAAAGTAGTGCAAAATGCTTTGCAGAGAGAGATAAAGAAAAGAAAGAATGTTTTATGCAGATTGTCACAGTGACTCTCAAGGAGATGAAAAACAATCTCTGAGGATAGACTACCATGAACATAAGAAAATCAGAAATAAAGAAGAAATAGCAGCAGAGTTATTTTTGAAACATAGGTCGAGTTTAGGAGCCAGAGAAGAAGGAAAAAGGGAAGGGAAAAGAATGGAAAGGAAATGAGTTGTGTAACAGCAAAAAAAGGAAAGGAAATTGGAAAGTTTTCAGACGAGATTTAAGAACAAAGACATTTCCAAGAGAGGGAGATAAGGCAGCAGCCCAAAAAAGGGGAAGAACATCCATGCGGTGTAGGAAATCACAAAAGAAAGAAGAGTGGCTTAGTTTATAGTCAACCAAGCAAGGATTTGGAAAGCCTGGGTACTGCTGTCTGGGTGCTTTTTGTCTCTCCGGACTTTCCTACCTGTAAAATGGAAAACAGGTTTAGATGATGAGCTATGAGGGTCTCAACGCAAGAGACCTCTGAGAGAAAAGCCTTGAAGGGGCTATGGAGCAGCTGAATGAAAGTATGGCCTGTTGATCTTCCTTGGTGAGACACAAATATTCAAGTGTTCTTCATAGTTGATAGGTAAATTATTTTGTAGCAAATGACAAGTAGTAGGAAGGAGCTGTGACTAAGCCAACATAGAACAGAGGGGAGAACAAGCAGAGCTGTGATATTTAGGGTAGATATAGTGACAAAAAAGATAGAATTAACAATAAGAAGGCCTGGGGGGAGAATAGGGAACAATGAATTTTAATGAAGATGAAAACTTCCTTCAAGGGAGCTTCAAGAGAAGTCTTGTTGTAAGTGGGGGAAAAGCATACCAGAAACACTGAGCCAAATGTAGCCTTGTGTTATTCCAGCTTTTACCATCTTTCTCCACAATATGTATTCCAAAAAGAAATAAAATCCTCCCACAGAGAAGCTTTGAGAGCGAGGTGCCCCACAGGTTGTCCAGTGTTGGCTGAACCCAGAAGGGTGAAGATGTGAAGGGACACATCTTAGACCGGCAGAAGTTTTGTTCCTCCTGTCATGAGGAGCAAATGATGAGGATCAAATGTGGAGCAATGATTTGCTCTTTTTTCATTTTTCCATTGATGTTACTTTCTCCTCCTCTTCCCTGGAGTGCTCAGAGAAGGCTGTCCTGCCCCACCTGCCAGTGCCTACCTTGGCTATATTGACATGTGATTTATGTTTGTGGTGTATGAAATAGTGATGTAATCTGTGCCATGTATTTAGTAAGATGAACCAAAGGAAAGAACTTAGAATGTGCTGAGGAGATACTGAAACTTCCAAGAAGAGCAGCTAGAGCAGAAGAGCTAAAGTAGGGCTGTTTGACTCAAGAAATAAACATCACCAAGCATTCACAGAAGTAAAGTCTCTCTTAAAGCCACTCTTTAAGCTATATTTTTACTGTACCCATTTAGAATAAATTTTAGTTTGTTGCACAAAAGCTACAAAGTACCATAAAACCTGCTGTACACAGGTACATAATTCACAAGAATGGTGGATCTTTTCTGAGGACTTTCCAAACTCACTACTCTATACTTTGTGAACTTTTACACACACCTTCCTTCTCTTAAAATGTTTCTTTTATCTTCTACTTTACATCTTATTATACGTAAAGACTTGAAAGGGATCACACTTAACAGTGGAATCCATTAAATGTGGAGATGAGAGAAGGAGAAATGGGGCAGTTGTCTCTGTGCCACTGCTCCATCCACACTCTGAATAAGTCTGCACAATGACACTTGAATGAAAGCCTAAGTAAATTCTGGTTAATAACTGCATGGAACAAATGTGGAACAAAGAAGCTATGCTCTACTCTTTATATGTTGGAAGAAAGAACTTGTTGCTGCTTGATCAATTCCTTGTCCTTCACTAGTACTTGAGTTCCTCTTTTTGGTGAGAGAGCATGCAACTTTGCAGTGCAGGATTGTGTTATATTTCCTGACCTTTGACACTTTTTTCCCCCAGAGATTTAAAGGAGTTAATATGGGAAGCAGTTTTTGTCTCACTTTGGCTTTTAAATAGCAGAGTCTATTTATTTCTCATTCAGCAAGCCTCAATTATTTGTTTGTAAAAAATCATTTGGTAATGGGATTAATTCATCCTTCATGTAACTACACTGGAAAACAATAACGTTACACAAGAGATGAATTTAACAAATATATAACTCTTGTAGGGACAAAAGGAATTCTTTCTAGAGCTGTGTGAAAGGTTTATTATACATGCCTGATTTAGTATATTTCTACAAATCTGAATGTTAGAGCCCATTTGCCTTTCTTCAAAAGTACTTAATCTGAAACCAGGCCCAAGCGTTGAACCATCAAGTCCAATTTTAAGAAAAAGTGATTTGATTATGCTTGTGCTGAGGTTGTATAATGCTTGATTACTCCTGGCAAGTACTTCTTTCAATATTTGCAATGCAACACAAAGTTGGGCAAATCCACCCAGCTGCACAGCAAGAGGAGGACTCATGAAGCTGCCTAACTCCATGTTCTCAAGGGCTGGGTGAAGTGGTGGTACAGGTGGGGAGATGGAGACCAGGCAGGGCTGTGTGGCCTCTGTGTCTGTTCTGATATTATGCTCTTTACCATAGTGTCTGCCGAGACAATCCACTGATGTGTTAAACAATGTCAATCACATCTGTAGCATGCTTTTCTTTCTCTCCTCTTCCCCAGGGGTAGAGCACGCAAAAAGAAATGTTTTACTTTTGGACAAGTTTTAGTTTTTCTCAACTGTATGCACCCACACACATCTATGATGTTATGTACAGTGTAGTGTCTCCCTAAAGTCCTGTCGTGTCTGTAACCAAGCTTTGCAGTGAATGTGGTATATTTGTTTTGTGTTCTGAGGAGGTAATGCCATGCCCTGGAGAGAACAACCTATGACTCAGGACCCAGGACTCCTAATCCTGTTGGCTGTGCTGCCAACCTGCTGCATGGACCTAGGCAAATCACTTGACCCAGATTCCCAAAGACAGATAAGCACCTAAGATCTTTAAATAATGACGTCCAGGACAGATTTATCTGGAGTGCTGGATGCAACTTATAAGCACTCCTACAATGGGGTTGCAACTGGGTGACTGGGAAGCTTTCTCTCCTACTTTTAAAGCTGTATCTGTTCTTCATCTACATTCACTATTTCAACTCCATACAGATGCTGAGATAATGCATTTTGTGAGGAGCACCAACATTTTACTGTGTATATGGAAAACCTTGGAAAAACCTCATCTATGGTTGGTGGCCTGGAAGTCCTGAAGTTGGATTTTTAAATTAGGTGCCCCACTGCCGTGAGAACCTGGGGTCTGAGGGTGTGCCTGTATTCAGAGTATGTGTAAGACAGAGATTTAGGGAACATGAAGGCACAGAAGTGTGAATTACCTGGCTCAATTGGTAGTCAGAAAACCAGCCTGGGATGGTGAAAATGCAAGTTCAAGCCTCTAATCCAAGCTAGGGATGCTAAGGATGATTTGGCCACAAGTCTCAAAAAGTGTCTAAACCAGTAAACTACCAGAAATGCTGTGAAATACCTTTTTATTTTTTTGGGAATTTTGGGTGGAAGGAAAATCAAGCGTGGTAACTGGGTCATGAACGAGTATTTATTGCTTAGAGTCCAAGGAGGCACCAGGACAGAGTGAACATACCCAAACACCATCTTTTAACCTCAGCATTCCAGACTGGTGTTCCAGCAGGAACAATAAAAAGTGTCAGTAAGGAGGAGAAAGGCAGCATACAGTTAAAAGTTGTGATGTCCTATGTGTCTCTGAAGAGCCACCTGTGTGTCTTTCTAGGTTTTTTTCTTGTCTCATAAAGGCAAGGAACACTCTCCAGGGCATTATTCGAATGTGTGGAGGTGACCCTGCACACAGCAGAGCACAGCCTTGGACCTTGCTGCCACAACAGCAGACAACACTTCTAACATTTGTATGGGAAGCTTCAGGAGAGGCAGGGGTGCTAGGATGCCAGACTTCTTGGAATATCACAGTAAGAACTTATGGATAGTGCACAAAATAAGCATTCATGTCATTCAGCTCTGGCCATGTTCTGTGTAATGTGACAGAATTGTGAGGGGCCTCTGTTTCTCATGATCAAAGTGGTGAAAGTATTCAGAACTCCTCAATGACCTGCAGAAGCCTGGTACTGTGCAAGATGGAGTCCAGGTTAAAAAAACCAACGTATTTTATGAGTAGATCTGGAAGCAAAACAGCTGACTGCCTCTTTCAGCCAGGCTTTTATACATGGTCGTAGGGTATCTGGGAATCCATGAATCCACGCTGACATCTGCACACTCAGAATCATGATGCTGCAGGCTCTAAGTATATATTTAGACTGCATCTACAGACCTTGCAGAAAAACATTAAATCAGCAAAATGAAAAAAAACTCAAACAAAAATGAGACATAAAAATGAGCTGGCTACTCTAAACCACAGATACAGTAATTATTTCAGTCTTTTGCTTAGGGGTGTACCAACTGTTTACAATTTACTGTTTGGCAAGCTGGGTGTTCTCATTTCCCTCATGGTTCAGGAGTCAAAAACATATGCTACCTTTAGTAATGAACTCTTCCAAGATTTGAAACTATCCATATTCATGTCACAAGAAATGTTTACACAAGAGCAAAATGCTCCAACATCAAAATAAATCAGTAACATCTCAGAGTTTATATTTCCATATGCTTCTTTGGCATAATAAAGCAGGCGAAGGGCTGCTGTTGTAAAATGGAGTTTAATTAAAAACAAAAGAAAAAAAAACTTTATCAGAAATCATGGGCATCCAAAAATCATGCAGAATAATGCATAGCTTCAACATATTCTAGAGATTTATCATCTATCAATAGAAACAAGAAAATGCAATATAATCATATCCTCTACACACCTTGCATATTTTCCATATTATGTGCATAAATTATACATTCATTTTCATAATTATGGTAACATTCTAGTTTTCCCATAAACTGCTATTGCTCCTGGGTACCAGTAAGTTTACATCTACCAAGGCTACACGCTAATTACATTTTCTTTTTATAATGTTATCTATTTATCAAATTTAGTTTCTTAATGGAAATTAATAGACTAGGTCTCCGCAGTAAAAAAAAAAATCAGAGGTAACATAGTGTTTTGGGAGTTTTTCAGCTTTCATTTTATTCAAGCTTAAAGGGTTTTGAGTGCTTGATTGGTGATTATGGTGTATGAAGTAATTTATAAAAGTAAGGTCCAGGAGGTGGTTGGGAAGGAGTTAATGATTTCCCTTTTGCTAGAGGAGGTCCACAGCTGCCTGAACTGAGTGCAGGGATTTTCAGGGTAGCCAGCTGTGGGGATTTAATTGATTCACCCATCAGTCTATAAAGGGGGGTACCACAGGGTGACTCTAAGTCCTGCTGTGATTCAGGGAGGAGGAGGTAATTTAGGGTGGGTATTGCAGCCGTGAGAAGATCTAAGCAGGGATGACTAGATGGGTAAATATTTAATATTTTTTTCTTCTGTATGTCAGGGGAAGAAATGAGGATTTTTTTTTTACATGTCTTTGAAAAAAAAGAGTGCTTTTTTTATTTTTCTAATCCTTTACTTTTCTGACTTTTAATGGAGCTCTGTAATACTCTTGCTTGGATCTAAAGTCAGGGCATCAAGAAAGCTTGAACTGAAGGGACATAACGGATAGAAGATGTGCCTCAGCCAACTGCAGCAGATGAAGATGAGCTGATGGGTGTGGGCAGGAGTGAGGAATAATCCCAGAGTGTGTGGGATGCTGGAGGAAATCTCCTTGTCTATATATACAGGAGGGTGAGATCTGAAGCAGTCTTGGCTTTCAGATCTGAAGTGTACCTGTTTCCTTTTCAGCTGAGTGCAGTAGAAGGATGATTTACTTTCCCTGGACACTTGACTGCTTTTAACAGCAGGGTTTATCAAGGCCTGGCTTATCCTCTGGGTGGGTTTCCCTTCTTTATCTCTGAATCAGAGCATTGTCAGAAATCTGCAAATTGTTCTACAGGGACAGCAGTGGTGTTGTAACACCTTCTCTAAGAACTAACTTTGACTCTATTTTTGATTTGATCCTCAGCTCATTTTTTTTCTTCCTCACCTCTAGTGAGGAAGGAAGTTTCCTTCCTCAGCTCCATCTGCCTTGAGGTTTTCCAGGTTTAAGTGTGGTAATTTACCTGAGGAAACAGGCTTTGTTCAGGGTAAGAAATTCTACGTAAGTGTAAGGCATAATACTTAGCAGCACCCTATTTTGAATATTACAATATGTTTAGTTGTTACTTATTCTATTTCTAATCTACTTTAGAAATACTTTGTGTATTTCAGCCACTATTAACATCCACATGCTCCTCCCCTGGCAGTAACTGTGCTATGGTTTAAATGTGAATCCAGAGAGAGAACACCACAGGCTTCATTCAGCAACACCCATCTAAATAGCATGTTGTGTCTGAAGAACAGTTCACATTTGTGTCTAGCACCTCATTCTAGCCATTATACACTTATAATTACACAATTATATAGATAAGAAGGGTCTCCAGGATGCTTTGCACAAGCCTAGAAAAGAGCCACGGGCCTCACGTGTGTGTTCTGCAAGGTATTCAGAGGTTGCAGCAATGTCCCGTACTGGGATGGCTTCCAGTTAGCACGTCCTTTAACGTGGCAGGCATACTCCTAAATCTTATTGGAGTGAAGGCCTGGATGTGTATGCATCTTCCCTGTGAAACATATGCACTCCAAGACTTTTCTAAGTGGTGTATAAAAGTTGGCTTTTATTGGTATTTTGAAACCTTTCACAAGGGATTTTTGTAGAGTCCTGCCTCTATAGCCACAATGTGTTGACTCAGGATATTGTCACGGTTGAAATGTTCTCAGACCACTTTTTCTCCCAAGATTTGAAAAGCTCACTTATCTTTTGCCCTCATTAAGGTCAGCTACTGCCTATGAAATACCTTATGTATTCAGAATGCTCAGTGAAGTGTTAATCATTGACGCAGGAGATGTTCCAAGTGTTGTGAGTGCTGTATGTTAGCCAGAGTCTCGTCAGCCCATGAAATCTGTTCCAGGTTCTCTGGCTATAATTTATTGCTGGATTATTCTTTATTAATCCCTGATAGGGTGCTCTGCTGATGTATGCAACAAGAAAGGAGATGGTACTGGTTCACTTAAGTGGTAAAGAGAACATTGAGAAGTGATGTGGCTGTTGATGGCAGCCTATGTTTTTTTATTGGCCAAGATTTTCAAAAGGTTGCTGGCAGCACCTTATTCCACTGCAGTCTCCCAGGAATGTTTGAAGACACAGGGTAAGCAGAGACTCAGAACCTCCCTCACAGCTCTTCAGCCTTCCCTCAAAGCCAAGGGATTGTTCACCTACATTCAGTGTGTTTCTGAATGATCCCAGGCATTATCTATTATAAAATTGTGAGAGCTCCAGTCAGCCTTAAACTGTGTAAAACACAAATTGGGTCTAACATACAGGAATGGTTTAGATAAGCAGTCTTGTACATGTGAGATTATCTCTAAACTGACTTATATTCAGTTTGCCTCCTGTTATTAAAATCTCAGTCAGCCTTGGATCATAGCAGAGCCCAATGAAACACCACATTCTTTCCTCTCTCCCTTGGTGCTAATGCTTTTTCAAGACATAGCATTGCTCAGAAACATGAAGTGTGTTCTGAGTATTTTTTTAATAATGTTCAGAAATAATTTTATAAGAGCAACTGCAGTAGTTCAGGCAAGAGCTTGTCTAACATTACTCTTTTTGTAACAGTGGCCAAAATTGGTTGTCAAGGGAAGATTATACAACATGCTCAAGGCAAATGTGTAAAATCTGTCCACTGAGTATTTTTCTGGCTTCTAAGTATTCTGGCTTAGGGACTTTAAGACCACTGTGGCTTGTCTGTTTACTAACCCTCTCCAGATCTCTTTTCAAGTACTTATTAAGCCTATCCTTGAACCCAGTAAAGTGTTTCTGCCACGTCATTTGGCAAGGATTTACATAATTTTGCTACATATGAATGAAGAGCTGCTTGTTTGTTTTGAATTGGGATCAACTGGCTTCCTTTGACCACCATGTCCTGTACTGAAAAAAGGAAAGAGCAATTCATCTCTATCTCATGGTTGCTTGTGGTTTTGTGGACCTTCATAATTTTTCCCCTAAGCCATCTCTCTTCCAGGATGAAAAGTCTTAGCTAACTGAGTCATGCCTTGCATAGGAACCATTCACCTTTATTGCTCTTCTCTGTGTATCCTCCAGTTCTAAGACATTTTTCCAGGTGGAGGTCTTATAATTAACCACAGCTTGCAAAATGTAGGAGAAGCATGGATTTGTACAATGAAAGAACAGACGACTTTATTTTTGTTTTCTGTTCCATGCGTGAATGACCTGACTGTTACCAAGTACTTGAGTGATATTTTCATGGCGCTATCATAACCCCAAGGTTTCCTGTCTGAGCGATGTTGGCTACCTCAAAACCAATGATATTTTAGACATGGAGCAAGCACTGTTTTCCTCAACAAATATTATTTTACCTTAATCTGTGTATTAGTAATGTAGCACCCTCAACTACTGGTTACTTTTTTCTGAAGTATTATCTTGAATTCATTCTTTGACTTTCATTTTTAGCATATTTTGTGAGTTCTATAGTTTCCATGATTGTCATGAGCTGTATATCAAACCCAGTTACCACAAACAGAAAACACCCCAAATAACTTTCTGCAGTATACATTTAAACATTTCTTATAAGGTTTGAAAAGAAATAGTTTGTGGAAATAATTCAGTGGAAAAGAGTAGCTGGTGCTCAAGAGCTGGAACGGATTTTCTGTGTAAAAGTGGCAGCATTTAAAAAAAATCATGAGAGAAGGTTATGAAGAAGCATTAGGAGGAGTGGTGTGAGAGGAGTACAGCCAGCAGGAGGTTTACTATGAGGAAAGGAGAGCTGACACACAGGAAGGACTGGTAGAGTGTGGTGCCTTGAAGTAAAGATGAAATACTAGAATATGATACAAAAGGTGAAGGGGAAGCCATTGAAGGAACTTGAAAGGGAATTTGTATGCTAAGAAATGGGGAAAGATGATGTAATACCTCCTGATTTCACCAGGAAGGAAGCAGATTCAGGATAATTTTTCAGGTATTTTCCTAGTGTTCCAAAGCACAGATAAGAGTATAAAAATGCAGCACGCTGGAGTAGCGCCTCATTGTGTGGGGCCCTTAAGAGCTGATGATATTACTGCTGAAAGGTGTGATGCTTGGCTTCGGCTGGGGAAATCTAAAGAGATCTGCAAAATGTCATCTGCTAGAAAACACAGAGATTTTAGAATGTCCTCCCAATAAGCTGGACACTATTGGAGAGGGCAGAAAACATCTGACTGTTTTTGAGGGAGTTGTAGCAAGCTGTCATCTGTATTCCTCATGCTGAGGGTAGATCAGAACCAGGGCTCATCTTCATCACTCATAAAAGGAGCCCCATGGAAGATGCTCTCTCTTCCTGTCTTTGCATTCCCCAGGACAGACTTCCCTGACTTCAATCATATTCTTTGTGATACTTGGCTCAAATCCTGTATATGTGGACATTGTCTTAGCACTCATTCTCATTTGATGAATCCTACTTATGCTTTTAGTTAGGAAATTTAAAGAGTATTTGAGATTCTCAGCTAGTGTACATTGATGTAGACCTGTAAGCTTGTCATCTTTATCATATCCGCATCTTGGTTCCTCTATTAGAGGAAGTGGGAATGATGGAACCACCTGTAAAACGCTTTGATGAAAAATGCTTGCAAGAAGTGAGTATTTTATTATTTTGACAACTTTTTCCAGCTGATAATATCCATGAGCATTTCAGTATGTTTCACTTCACCTATTGAAAATGGGTAGAGATCTGGGGTATAAGGAAGGAAGAAGCAATTTATTACTAAATCTGGTCATTTCTCCTTAATAATGATGTACAAAGGACCAGACCTTTTGACAAAGTATAACTGGAGAAAAGACATGTTTTCACCAGATGCATAGAACATACACCAAGGTATTGTTGAGATATTTGTCAAGAGATTATTTGGGATACTAAGTGTGTATTTATGGTGCTTGCTTTTCGTTTGAGGATTTTTTTCTCCCTGAGAGGAGAATAAAATACCTTTAAGGTCCTCTAAGTATTTTTAAAAGGATTTCAAATTATTAAGACTGTATTTGAATTATCAAGTTCATACTACCCCAGGCCTAGATGCTATACCAGTTGGTGAGGCAGGAATCTATAGAAATATAATGTTTTCTATTCACATTTTGATTAAACTTTGGAAGAAAACACTTTTCTTAGGGGAACTGTTTTAATTTTTTTTGAAAACTACAAAAGCTTTTTCTTTTTTGCAAACAGTGTTGTGTTAGATCTCTCACTGAAATAGATTGATTTTATTGGCTATTCAGTACTCAAAAAATCAAAACACTTTATTCTGATCTCTTGTAATCTTCTAGAAATGGAACAGAGAACTTACTAGAGCTTTACATTTAAAATAAAACATCAATGGATAAAGTGCATGAATAATTGTGAATTTGGCGAAAACGGAATCAAGCTAAGGATTGGGAATATTTTATAAAATATTGAAAGCCTGCAAATCATGCATGCTGCATAACAGTGCATGTAGTTATGTTTCTCTACTGACTGGCACCACAGACCAAAGTGTTTATATATTTGGCTGCCTTTAAAAAGCGTATGAGGCATTAGGTCTCAACCTTATCACAGTTATTTTAATGATGATGTTTTTATGTTTAATTTAACTGTAAATCATGTTAGTGGAGTTTTGACTGCTATGTCAGAGAGCTTAAAAACTGAGCTCAAGTTATTTCAAAAGCTAAGAATTTGTCTAGCCTGTGAGGTTTAGTCAATATGATCCACTCAAGTGTGGAGCTGTCAGAGAGGACACCAGCGGATGGTGCTTAATCTGTTCAGTTTTGAAGGGAAGTCGGACTCTGTATATAAAGGTAAATTTTTGATCTATCTCAGTTACTGTTAAATAGCCAACTTATGGATTTGTTAAGGGCATTAAGGGAGTCACAATGGCCTACAAAACACTCTGATGTGCCATAGCACATTTTCTCGTCAGATATCCATGGAGTGTTTACTTTTGCTCTATGGGAAATAATTGTTTCAGTTTAGTTTATTCACTCTGGTGTCTCATACAGTGCTGGGTAAACACTTCAAAAACCACATTGGCAAATGTTGGTTCAGATGAATCCTACACACCCATGTCAGCAATCAAGAGGCTTTCTGTTTGCTTTCTTTTCCACAGGCATTCGCACATTCAGTTTCCATGTAGTCCAAGAAATATAAATTCAGAATGACTCCAGTTTTTGCTGGAGCATTCTTGTAGATCCAAAGTCACCCTCTGCCTTCCTGTCTCTGCTGATGTGCTCTTGGTCATGTGTAAAAGATCACCTCCCTTTTGATTCTCCATACAAATTAAAAATAAAAATCTTCCTGGGGAAGCCTGAGGAGTTTATGGTCAAGGCAATGACCAGACTGAGGTGAACCTCTGGCAAAGTTGTTTTCTCCCAGCACTTTCTCACCATGCAAATCACACATTTTCAACAGGCAGATTTTTTTTTTTGCCTCATAGATTATGAATATGCAAGTCTGTGCACTCACTAGGCTATGCAATAAGATCATGTGTAGGATATTGGTGGCATTGCTTGTACAGGAAAAGCTTGTCTAGATGATTGTTTGTGAATGTGTTTTATGTGGAAAAAGTTCAGATTTAAATCAGTTTCCCTGACATGCTATTTTATACAGTGTTCCAGGAGAAACTGAAGCAAAACCATCACGGTATCTTAGAGGAAAACAAGAAAAATATGCTTCCTATCTTCTTGTAAGAATTGTCTAAAAGGTCTTGCATTTAAGAATAAATGAGTCAAGAAATGTGATGTGCCTAGGTTTGGGTTGTTTTTTTGTTTTTTTTTTTTTTTTTTTTTTGGTTGGTTTGTTTCCTTCACCCAACCTTCTCTGAACCTTTTGAAAACAGCCAGCTCTGAACTCCAAGCTATGGGACAGCAAAACTTCACACAGCAGATTCAAATGATGTTTTCATCAAATATTAGTACTCGCTGAAAATTTGGTCTGGAAAATATTTTTACTGAGTTTGGGCAAACAGTATTTTCACCAGTGAAAGTCATCTGTTTATGGAGCCTAAAAGGACCTCTACCTACGCAAACCTTTTACAAAGGCCCATAAGGTTTCTTAACCATCCAACTCACTATCACTAGTTAAAGTTACACGTGGGTGGATTCAATGACGGTGGACTGCGTGTAAACACAGTGTATGAAAAATTCTTGCTTCTACCACACTTTGACATAAAAGGGTTTTAACTTGAAAGTATTGGGAATTAGACTCAATGAAATATTTGTATTCATTTTGATTCATGAAAGTACTTGCAAGAAACTTGAAATTGCTGAAAGTCGTCCTCTTTCTAGTAATGTGCTTTAGTTTTCATTCTTATAAATTACATTATATTGTCTAGGAAAGAATTACACATGATCTTAATCTCCAGGCATGTTTTTTCTAGGGAGAAACCAGTAGAACATTTACCATAATTAACATATTTTCTATCTTCTCATTTTGTTAATGATATCTCTTTGAAGGCTGTGCAGTAATTACTGCCCACAGAGGTATGTACTCTGAAATAAATTAATGACCGATGACCAATAATGATTATAGATGTAATCATCCATTGTGGAATATAGGCTAAAACAGATACTTGGAACAGTGTTCGAAGCAAAAATAAACTGCACTGTTAAGCACTGCTAAAAATATTTTAGAAATTGATCAGAAAAATATAGAGTAACTTATTTTCTAATCATATGCTAATTTTACTTATTTTTCAGGTTTTATTTCTAAAATGTTTCCTCAACAGACTGATACAGTAATAAGTAAAAGGCTAATCCTACACAAGCTATGTATTTCTGGTGAAATTTACTTTAGAGATATGAGTTTATTGTTAAATGTTCTTATTTGAAAGATGAATTTTCAAACCAGAATTCGAACTTAAATTTCATTTCATATAAGCATGAATTTGAAAATCTCAACCCCTAACTTCTTTTTTGGCAATTTCACTTGTTAAAAAATACTGCAGATAAAAAACATCTCCTGCCTGTGCCTGTTCAATTTTGAACTGATGTTTGCATACAGAATTAAAAGGTTTGGAGGTGGGGAGTCTAATATCTAAGATTAATATGTTCTTACCATTCAAAGAAAGCACAAAAATTACAGCCAAAACTTCTTAAAAATTAATGTTTAATAAAGCAAGATCTTGCCTTTTGTTTAAGGCAGCAATTTATTTTCAAAATAGAGTTAAAAAAATCAAGTGATAATTCTTTAAAACCTACACTGATTGAGAGCATGATTCTTTTTCAAACAGCATAGTTCAGAAGCCTTGTTGAAATCCAATAATTTGGTTGTTCACCAGTAGGAGACGTCTTAAACATCTTAAATATTTGACCCTTTGGCCTTACAAAGCACATTTTCACTTTAGAAAACCTTAATATGCCCAGGGTGGTTTGGATTAACATCTGTAGAGTCCTTACCTGTCTTTAGGCATCTTGGGTTAAAGAAATACAGCTTTAGAAAATAAGCTCACCTGGAGGAGCACTGTACTTGCACAGTACAGCAATAGGCAGTGCAAAAGTGGCCCTTTTCTTAAATCTTCATTGTTCTCATGTTTGAAACTATGAATTTTGGAGGTATATGTAAAAGAAGAGATGAATACCCATTGAATTTTGACTCAAGACCTTTATGTTCTTAAATTTACCCAAATTGATGGACTTAGCTGTAATTGAGCACTAGTTAAGATACACTATCTCACAGTGGGTTAGATTCTGATTTTTCTTTCCAAGTTAATGCCAGCATAAATAGAAAACATACACTGCAAGTGAACAATATGGAAGAGGGGGACTCTATAAAATCCAAATGTGCATATAAGCAGCCACAAGTCCATTATCTGAAGTGGTTATGTCATCTTACACCAGCAGAAAACTCAGCCCCTCTACACTGGATCCCTAAATCTCACCTTACATCAGATGTTCAAAGGTTCAGATGAATAAGATATGTCTCTGTACAGTGTGTTTTAAATTAAAAGCTAGTGAAAAGCATGTCTCTCGATTTCTGGATGACAGTCTTGGAAAATGTGTTTCAACTCGCAGTTGCCCTCATCTTATTTGCCTCCACCCTCACCTAGAAACCAGTATCCAGCAATGTCAGAGCTGATACACTCGACAAAACCAGTAGCCTGTCTTTGCTGCTTCTTCCCTGGTTTGTTCTGGGCGCTGAGAGGTGGCTTTGAAAGGGCAGCCTGTGCAGGGCAGAAATATTTCTTGAGGGTATTGGGAGGTTGTTCTCTCATTTGAAGGAAACCAAGACTTCCAACTGATTTGAATTTTATTTTTAATGTTCATGGGAACCAGTCTTACATGCCTGACTGAATTCAGAGTTTGGATTTTTGGCAGGTTTTTATTTGAGCCCAGCTTGGCTGTTTTTCAAAATGTCCAGATTGCTCACATTAAATCTGAATAAGCACTACCCACTAGTTTAATCAGAGTCATCTGGTATACCTCTAATTAGTGTTAGTTAAAGTTGAAATTCTTAATAGCACAAAATGCTGCATTTTTGGGATGTATTTTGTAAACTCCTGATTGTAAAAATTGTAGGAGAGAAAATGGATTTTGCAATATTATTCAAAAATTGGAATACATGAATTATGATAACAATTACCAAATGGTAACAACATAAGGCTAAGTTCCCAAACAATGCCATCATTGTCCATTTAGGCATGCATACACATATACAGTATTTTTGATACAAATGCATTTATGAACTTTAGTTGGTCTTGCTAATTTAACGATTGTCTGTAACTGTACATTGTGCACAGTTCAGTAAAACATGTACACATCTGGGAGTATTTCACCAATTAAATAAGCATGTGACACTGCGGGTTTAGATGTTAATTGTTTCCTGGTCTTAACCCATTGCAATAAATGATATGTAAACAAAGTGTTATAAAAGTATCTTTCTGTTTGAATTCAATCTATATTTTGCCTGAGTCAGGAGCAGACCATTAGTGTGTTACTGCAGGTTGTCAAAAATAAAGCTTGAAAATTATTATACTTGTGCAGTTGTTGGGTCCTAAAGGATCAAGACCCCCCACAAATCTAATTTTTTTGTATTATGATCTGTATGTATGTGGTGCTGGTTTATGCTGAATTCCTCCCTGAAATCTTGCCTTTGAAAATGTTTTAACTTTTGTTGTGTCAAGACATAGACCAACTAAAACAGCAAGTCCTGAAGTTTGATTGTTTTATTAAAGTGTTCCCCAAATCAGAATGCTAGATTTGACTTTAATTTTTCAGGTGTCACTTCTAAATCCTAGAGAACTGGTGAACCATACTCTTGTATTTTGTAGATGAGCTATTGTTTTTACATTCGTAATGTAACAATAGTGCAAAAAGCATCTGTTTTCTCAGATTTATGTCTTCAGATGTTCTTGTTTCTCAATCATGCTTCAATTGATACTCTGGCCATAGCAATATGATTTATATTTTTTTTTTTTTGGACACATTTCAGCTTCACTGTTCAAACATTCAATGGATCGTGATTACAGAGTTGTTTTTTTTTTTTTTCAAGGGCATCTGTTCTTAGCCACAGCTGAGGATGGGGCCCACTGAGCTGACTGGAAGGATCCACCTAGAATTTGTTGAATTAAGTCCTTGCACCTGGATATAATTGTCATGCTGCTGTGCTGGGGTTTTCTTAAGCTACTGGTAAAACAAATTAGCTCAATTTAAACTGGCATCCAGTAGGGAAGCAACAACTCACCTCATATAATGTTTTTCAAATAATTATTTTTCTATTGCCAGTTTTGCTTCATGAATATTTTCCTAAAGGCAGGATGAATTGTTAGATATTTAAAAAAAAAAGTTAAACACGAGAAGCAAAAAAAGCATTCTATTCTGTGTATCTGCTGAGTTACAACTAGTATTAGAGTGCTATACGATTATTGATTTTGTGACTGTCTCTTAGATAGATATATGTATAAATAATATATAAATATACATTAAAAGGAAGGCAACGGCAGGTAAAACACATTTAAAAATGTAGTATCACAGTGACACCTTTACCCTTGCAAAACCTCAAAAGCAGTCTCTGCACACACACTTCATGTACCTTTTGCCAGATTTAGCACTGTAATGGTATAACCACTTCTACGTTTGGGAAAGATTCATGCAAGTTTGCTTTTTTGTTGAACAGTAGACAAAGGTAGCTGTTTATATCTGACATGGGAATTTGTGTAAATACCATGGGATCTCATTTCCTTATGTATTTTAGAGCTGTTTGAACTTGGCATCAAAATTCACAAGCTTCCTGGAAGGTCCACAAAGGTTCATCGCCTCTGTTGGGCTTGCAGTGGCAGGACTTCGCACGAATCCCTGGAATGTGTGCATCTGTGTTAGCTTCAGCTTTCCATAATATTCCCCAAATGTAGACTCTGGGGGAAACAATGAAAAATCACCTCTGCAGCTGAACATTTCAGGATGACTTCTGAAATGAAGAAATAATACTTTTACTGGTACTCTAGATCTTGTTGTTATTTTTTTAGTAGGTGATGTGCTAATTTGGAGAAGAGAGGGGTATGCTCACTAAGCATGGAGGGTGCTTTTGAATGTGCCTCTAGAATAGCCCTAGCTTCAGCTGTGACCAAAGATGCTGGTTTTTTGACCTGGTCATGTCGCTGTGGATACCAACTTAAATTGCTAAGGCTGCTCAGTTGGCATGGACTGAAGCTACTTCTTATTTTTCAAATTTTAAAGCATATTTAAGAATATAAAAGGAGTCTTGGTCATCCTCTTGGATACTGTGGCAGAAATATAGATGTACATAGTATTATAAATCATCCTCTAAGCTACATTCTCTTTTAATATTGGGGGGACTCAAATGCACCAGGAATGTGAATCAAGAAAGCAGTGCTTTTCTAAAGGATGGCAAAATGTCCAGAGATCAAAAGTTAAATGTAGAAGCTGTTTCTAGTCCTTCAACTGTGCAATGAATTTCAAATTTTGGAGAGTGTATGTGTACAGTGGCAGGGGCAAGCAGGGACATTTCTGTGGCTCTTGAGAACAGTTTAACTCACGTAAACTTCAGCTTAAGGTAGTCTGTGTGTGTTACCAGTTCTGTTATCTGCAGAGCTGCTGTGTGGCCCTGAGGCCAGTGGGGAAGTGCTAAATGCAGATTGTCCTGCATGAAGGCAACTTTCAAACAGCAGCTGATTCCTGACTCAGGACACTTTAAAGGTGTAGCACAGTTTTATTTTTTTTAATTGCATCTTTTTTTTTTTTAACTGCTGAGTCTGATTCTTGCTTGCAGAGCAGCCTGTTTTGCCCAATCCAGCAGTGTAACAGGCACTCTTCCATGGCATGGATTTGCCATCAGTGCTCCAGCTGAAGGCTCTGCATAGACCTGGGATGCAGAAAATTCACAGAGCAAAGAGGGCCAGCACGTAAAATAACACTGAATTATTACACCTCTTCTATGGAAGAGCAGGTCAGGGAGAGAACTATCATACCCTAACCCATTGTACTGATGCACACCCAGAGCAAAGTTTTTCTTCCAACTGAGACAGCCCTGAATCAATGCATATGAGTGGGCAAGCAAGTTGCTCTCATATCATATTCCTTTTCATAAGTTCATTTTTCATGAGCTTCAGGGGAAAGAAAAAACCTTCAGTCTTCCCTCAGAGAAGAGAGTGTAACAGCTATGGCTGGTGTAAAGGTTGCCTCAACTCCTTTCTGTGCTCCCTCTCCTGTCCTGGCTTCCAGGGAGGAGAAAGTAGGAAAAACCAAGAACGAACTGAGTTTAGTATTTTGGTTTTTTTCCTTATGTGATGATAATCCTAGGACTACACTTAGAGAGAAACTTCCAGTGGGAAATTAAGCTAAACTGAAAGGCATAACAAAACCCAAATGACCTAGACTTCAAGAATTCCCCCAATGTTTTATTCTTCAATGCTTATTAATAGAGACAATACCAAACCCTTTTTGTTATAGCATGGACTTTTGTTTAGTAAATTCCATGTCACATCTGATATAATTATTGAACTCATAGTGTGGATAAATGTACAGACATGACTAATAGCATTCTCTTATAATTTCATTACAATGTGGTTTTTTTAAAACTGATTTTTTTCCTTCTGTTACAGACTGTAATATAAATGAACTCTCAAGTCCTGCCTTCTTTTTCTCTTTACCCTCTTTTAATTTCTTTTTAGATTTGATTCATAGAAAAATGTGAGCGATGGGTGCTACCGATTTGGGTCATCTGCATGCAATTCAAAAGAAAAAGGTAATTTTTTTTTTTTTTTCAATTGCCTGTCAAGTAAGTGGGTGAGGTGTAGAATAAAGTGGATTTATGCATAAAACAGAAAACTTCAGGTGAAAGAACGGACCTCTTTTATCGCTGTAGAAAGAATCCATCTTCAATAATTAACAGTCAGACTATCCCCATGCTATGTTTCCTCATGACATCTGAGAACTGCTGCACTTCTTGAACCAATAGCTGTTATACAGCAACCAGCATCAATCCTGAATGAAAAAATTGTTCCAACTGCTGGTGAATGGCACTCAGTGGGTTTCCCATTGAACTATGCTGCGAAACAATGATGCACATTGGTAAATCACTGTGTGCCTTTCAGTTCTTATGCATATCCCATACTGGACAGCTTCCATTCACTCTGGCACCCACTGCAAACAAATGTAAGTATGCATCAGAGATGAAAGTGAAAATGCATATGTTAAATCCCAAATGGAAGCAGAAGAGTGTAATATATACATAGTTGCTTAGCAACAAACATGTTTTGGCCACAGGAACAGTGACATTAGTCAGAGAAGTGAGAGGGAAGCTGCTCTGCCCTCCTTGTCTCTCTCCCTAGAAGCTTCAGAAAGGTCTTTTCTTATTTCTTTCAGAGCAGAAGAGCAAGGGCTATTGTAGACATTTGTTTATGCTGTTAACGCAACAGACTGTAGGACAATCAGGCTTGGAGCAGGGAAATCTGTTTTCCCTCTGGATGTCTGCTGTAATGGCGCAGGCCCTCCCGTGCAGGCAGGTGCTTCCATCCTTGCTGCATGGCTTGCCCAGAGCCCCTCTCAACCAAAACACTCCAAGGGGAGAAATGAGATCTGAAAATGCTGCAAATAAAAAACTATTTTTGGCATCACTCACTCTGCCTTTGACCCTATTATGTCTTTCATGCTCCTATCATGGGTCTCTATTGTGACCCTTTCCAGTGCCTAGAAGCTTTTATTCTACAGGTATTTCACATTCATTGGGCTCTGAGTTTTTTCAGGAGTGCAGGTAATGTTTATTTCAGTAAATCACACACTGTTTATGGCGAGTAGACTGGTATTTATTAATTCCTCTCATTTCTGATGATTTGAATATCTCTTGTCTCTTTTCCCTCTTCCTGCACTGTCCTGCCCTCTCCAATGGGAGGCAAAGGAGGGAGCTTGGTGAATCCTGGTTCCAGTAATGTGCACCCCTCCATGCAAGTGGCTCCTACAGACACAAGTATAGCTCACACACACTGTGCCTCATGCTTTCAGCAGCCTGGGTGCTCTACTGGCCCATAGCACCTTGCATGTATAGAGAAATTGCATATTAGGGTTCAAATCCATCTGCCACTTTGGATTGCTGCAAACACATCCCTGTATACCTTATTATTGAGTGTTTCCTTTTAATTTAAGGTAACTAATATGTTTTGTTGGATCCCCAGTGGAGGAAAGAGCATTTCAGGCATGCACCTCTCTTTGCAAAGAAGGCTTTTTTGACCACCTAAGAGATGTGTAGGAATGCAAGATATATTGAAGATCTCAAGTAAAATCAAAATAATGGATGAAAGCAGGGTTAAAGGACCATTATGGTAAAACAAGTTATTTATTTCCCTTCATGGAGCTTTTATGTAGATAGTTTTATTTGCTCTCATTTTCAGTGAATTCACAGAGCCCCCTTTTCACACACTAGCACCTATCAAACTGACAAGGTATAACCAATAATATACCACTTACTATCAGATAAGTTTTGGGAAAAAAGTGTGTCATTCTGAAAATATGGCAGAATTTGAGACAAGGTGTGGTGGTGCCTCTGACCAGAAAGGTAAATGACATCATTGTGGCAGGTTGGATCAAAACAGAAGGGAAAGACAAAAGACTAGAAAACTGAAAAAAGTGTGTCATTGATTCTGAAGAGCTAGAATCTTTTCTTCTCTTGAAATGCCAAGAAAAAGCACCAGGAGGTATGTAGTTGATGTCCTCAGCAAACCGCTGAGGTGAATTCTTGTCTTCATTTTCTGTCTGTGACTTTAAGCAATTCTCCTAGCATGGCTTTCAGCCTCAGTGGCAGTCCTGAGTGATCCTACAGCAATTAAACCAAGATATGGATCAGAAGTACATGGCTGGCTCCTCAGTTTCACCATAGGTGAAACTGAGCTCCCATTTCTGAATTTTGTGAAGCTGGCAGCTTGAGCAATGATGTAAAATTGGTTGCCTGAAGTTTCCCCCAAGAAATTCTCCTACCATGCTACTGCATTTCCCCCCGTATGTAAACTCTTCTTTTTTAATTTCTGAAATGAATGACTATATAGCTGAAAGATAATTAAACTAGCAACCAAAATAGATGTTTTAGAGGCCTGTTAGATTGCTGGTATTTCAAATGTGAATAATAAAAATTTTTAATGGTAATTGTTGTCATTGAGTAACACAAGATTTTACAATTCACATTAATTACTGAACTCTAATTTATTTGCCAGTGTATACATTTTAGTTTATATCTCTGTGACTCTACTCTTTAAACATAGGCTCAGTTGGTTGTCAGGAGTTGGCTTTCTGAGAAGTATAATTTCTAATTTTCCTAATGGAATTATTTTCTTATGGTTAACCACATAGACGGGCAGGTAGTTTCCTTTTAAAAAAGATTTACCTCCTTGTTAAGGAAAGATTATGGCTGTATTCATGCTTTTAGTAGTTGTGTTGTGAAGGTCTAATCAAGTGTCTGTAAAAATATATTTAAAGTTGTTAACAAGTTCACATCTCTAAACTTTGAGTTTGAAGAGTAATAGTAAGAGAATAACTGGGATGGAACCATGCAAGTTCTGAGTATGAGTCAGTTTTCTGTCCCTCCATCTTTCAGGAGGTGACATCTCTGCCCTACCTCACAGCATTTGTCTTCATGTCTGCAATACACTCTGTAGGATATTGTCAGTTGGAGTCATGAGGGTATTCTTAGCAGCTGTACTGGTCCAGTAACATGATCGGGGAACTTGGCTTTAAGTAAGGCTTCTGAGACTGTTTCACTATGCACACAGGCCTCATCAAGATTTATTAAATATCTTATAGGAAAAATTGTGAATACCTCAAACCCCATTTAACCTCTCCCTCTCTTGATAACTCTTGATAAACTCATTAAAAAAGTAAAGGAAACATAATTTTGATGAAACCTTCCAAAAGATGGGTATTTTCCTGGTTGGAAGAATATATTTGGAGATCAGTTATTGATGGAAATATCATCACTGTTCACATGGAAATCTGCACCAAACAGGATCCTGTGCTGTGGTCTGTTCTCACTGATTAGTGTCAGCAGTGTCCTGGGTGCAAAAACCAAATGTAATCATTACAGCCACAAAGAACGTGAGCCTGGGAGAGCTGTTGGAGGGTGGAACTGGAAATCATACTGGAGAAATGATTGGAAGAAATGTTACTCATCATGGAGAGAAAATAAAAGGTACTTACTCTATATACAGAGCAAAAGCTGGCTGCAGAATGGAGGGTAAAACATTTGACTCTAAAGAAAATAATAAATAATAAAGAAGTTATGATGAATTAAACCATTTAAGTCTTCAATGACAAAATGTTGTAAAAAAGAAAAATGTACTACTGAGAATTTTTTTTAATTGATGTAACCTGGAAGACAGGTGCATATGTCCTTCTACCTTCCTCAGCATGGGCAAGCTTTGGGCATTACATTCCAAAAAGGACATGAAGCAAAGGAGAGAATCCTGAGCCAAGTGGTCAGAACCAGAGAAATTGGAAAGATGGGAGCTGTTTACAGTGTACAGAGGGGAGCTTAAAAATCTCCAAATACCTAAAAAGTTGCTGAAGAAAGGAAAGAAATTAGCTAATATTTTTCCCCTGAATTGATAAGAAAATATAGACTTTGTTTACTTGAAGAAAAAATTAGGTTAGGCATTATAAAAGTCATAATTAAAGAACAGGTCAGATGGCATCGGGAAAATGTATGCACTTCCACTTCTGAAGGACCTTACAAAGTAGTTAAATAAACAGCTGTCAAAAATAGCATAGGTACAGTTGATTTTTGACCTCTTAAAATCTGTTTCAGCTCTGCTTTCTATTATTTTCTCCAAGTGGATTCTGCCTCTTGGATGTTTGTTGGCAAAGCCAGCAATCAAAATAATAATGTAGAAACAGAGGCCTGTAAACACAGAGGATGTGGTAGGGTATCCAGCCATGTCATTCAGCCTCTGGTGGAAAGTGCCAAGATATGTGCTTTGGAAGGCTCACAGGACACATAGCTGCATGTCAGCCTATTTCAATTAGTGTGTTGAAATGGCGGATTACACATCTCTATAAAAAATAAATTGGTCTCATCCCTGAAATTATAAAAAGCCCGAGGATCCAAGCAAGAATGAAATCTTGAGCACCTCGATTTCAGGGGCCACTGAAATGCATTGTATCACTGTTTCTGTGGCACCCCACTGCCCTTGCTTGTCCTCTCTGAATGTCCCCTCTCCCACAGGGTGGGGTCACAGACACAGGGAAGCACGGATGGAGAGCAGTCCCAAACAGATGGCTTTCTGCTTGGAGTGTGGTAGCTGCTGGGATGTCAGGGAGCCCTGGGAGCCTTAGTTCTGTAGTTTTCTGAAGACAGTCTTGCTCTCTTAAGTGCTTGTATTCAGGCTATTTAAGTGTGAAGTTTAGATGGATTTTGAGTGTTTAATTGTACAACTGTTCCCTCTGCAATATCTGCAATATCTGTGGCACTGTACCACACCATCCATTTACTGTCATCCAGTGCCCCAGCTAGGAGCTCAGGTGAGCTGCTGGTTTCCATCGTGTGCTCAGTCACTTCCCTCTTTTGAGTCTTCTCCTGCAAAACCATCTGTGTCCCATGCCACCAGCCAGCACATTTGCCTCCCCCAAGCTCTCAGGGGATCTTTCATGAGATCCATCTGAGATTGAAAAATTTCTCAGATTTTCTTATTTCTTTATGCCTCTTAAAGGGGCAGTCAGTGTCCCTGAAACTGCTGGTCATCACTGGAGTCCCTTCTACCTATGCTGTAGGTGGGTAGCACCACTGGGCAGAGGCAGAGACTCAGCCCTTTGTGTATTCATTCCAGAGGCAGCTGAATCTTTCCTGGTGGCCCCTCTGTCCCTGCTGAGGCTGCAGTGGTGGGTGAGCATGTCCTGAACAGTCTCTGAGAGCCACAGAACTCCATATGGCTGTCCAGAGGGAGAATGACCTCTGACAGACCTTCCCACCCTGTGTTGGGTGGTGAGTAATCCTGAGGGGAAAGCAAATGCGGGGAAAAGTTTGGGCAAAGTTCACACATCTTCCCGGGGAAGGGAGCTTAGCCTTCCATGTGTGGATCCATGCTCTGTACATGAATACAGTGACATTTGTGTCTCTCTAACATCTCCTCCTAAAACTGCTCCAGGATGTCTTACTTGTTGCATGTGGGTGGATCTGGCAATGCATTTCTTGTGGACCAAGGCACAGAGTTCTTGGGAAATGGTCTCAGGAGTTGTTATTTCCATAACTCTCATCCTCCAGGGACTGGGGGCAGTGGGGACAGGAAGAATTGTGAGACTAGCTATTATAAAAAGAAAAAAAACCACCAAAAGCTGTTGTCTCTAATGCTGCATGCTCGAGCTCTAAAAGTACTGTCTTCTAGATGTCTGTAAAAGTCACTGACATTGCCATGTCACTGGATTTGTTGGCTCAGCTTTTAATTCTTTTTGTGGTGAGAAAGACACTGAAGGGTGGGGGGACAACTCCAAGAACTTTTATCAGCAGTCCTTAAGCCTGGCACACTGGCTCACCCTGTTCCTCCACCTGCCCCCCTCCTCATCCCTCTCAGCCCCAGTGGACCACACCAGCCATCACAGGGAATGCAAATTATTTTTACACAATGCTAGTATGTCAGGGAGGGCTGCCACACCAGAGAGGCCTTCAGATGCAGTTCTAGGTGACAAGTGGGAATCAAAAAAAGCTGAATGTGCAGGTTAGATTCTCTCTGCTTACCCCTGTGTTGGGTTTTGATTGACAGACAAGAAATAAAAAGTAAACATATTTTAGGAGGTGCAAAGGCAGTAGTGGCAGCAGGCCTAAGGATCAGGCTTTCTGGACTGCTGTTCAGTTTTCAAGAGGAGCACTGGTGGGATGGCAACAGACCGAATTGCCACCCTGCCTGGTATTTTTCTTTGCTTTTCTCTGCTTCTTTTTCAGCAGGGGGAAACATTCGGTGTGGGTGCTTCTGAAAGGAAAGGCTTGGAGGCCCATCTTCTGGCCTCCAACAAAATAATTTGTATTTTTAAAAATTTCCTGATAAATGAAACTTCTGCATTGTTTAAGACAACATCAATGTGCATGAGACAAAATTAATTTTAAACGGAACTGTTTTGAAATGAAAATGTTCTTTTTAGATAAGGCCAGAATAAAATGCTTTGAAAAATTTCTGCTCTGGTTTAGAAAGTGCAGTATAGCTGAAATGGACCTATTCCTTGGGGAGTTTCTTATATTGTAAAAGTAACTTTTTCTACATGAAAAGCACTTCCCCCCTCCAGTTAGAAGCCTAACAGCCCTGGTGTCTTGTG
The DNA here is from genome assembly GCF_000738735.6 of Corvus cornix cornix. Classification (NCBI taxonomy): domain Eukaryota; kingdom Metazoa; phylum Chordata; class Aves; order Passeriformes; family Corvidae; genus Corvus; species Corvus cornix. Next base: position 13,322,422 of record NC_046339.1, on the reverse strand, counting down.
GTGGCAATTTTCTGAGGTGCATAAATAACTTGTGTAGTTATGAACACTTTACCCAGAACCAGATTTATCATATTTAATGTCTTAAATATTGGTGGAACAACTCGTATTAAATCCTGTGTACGATAATTTTTTCCTGATCAATTCCATATTTATAGCATTAATCATTTCTCTGCAGTTAATTAAGAGAATTGATGGCTCTTAGGCTTTCTTAAGCTGATTCTTTAAATAAATATATCAAACGAGATCTCCATTACCCAAATCAGACTCTGTCACAATAGCTGTACAGGGGCCAAAGAGACAGGAGCACAGATCCGGAGAGCATCCACGGGGACTTGACAAACAAAAAAGTGATATTTCAAGCTTGTGTCTCGGTGGAATGGGGAAATAATAGCAACATAATCAAGGGAGTGTTTGTGTAGCCCTTATGGTTTAAAAACCTTTTGCCTCAGCCGCGCTAATACTCTGAAACAAGGATGCTGATTATATGACCAATTGTTTGGCATGTGTTCCTAAACTGGTTTATAATTACCAAATTAATCTCTCTGAGGTATTAAAAGCCTATTTGCACAATCTTTGTAAAACTAAAAGGGAAGTGAAGCACTTTACCTGTGTTGATACAGAGCCCCGCAAATAGTAACTATTTGTTTTTGTAGCTGTTGTGGCTCTGGGAACAAGTAAATATAAACAGCAGGAAACACAAATACAGAGGCAGTGCAATTGGAGGCTGTCAGGAAGCAGTATGGTGGCTTCAGGAGCTGAATTCGGCTTGAAATAAGCTTTGTCTCAGTATGCGTAAGAGGCTTTGGCACTGTATCAGACCTCTGGGGAAGCCACTCAGCAGGGTGGGGATTACTATAGTTTGTGCTTCCCAATTCACGGCAAACTTGCTTCTCTGTCATACTAGTGCATTAACTCTCTCTGTCCCACCTCGGCGCTTTTTGTGGGATTTGTTTGCTTTCTAGCAAACAGCCTGACATCTGCTCGGGAGAGAGCAGAGAAAAACCCCCAGCACACATGACTGAGCGGCTGCAGAGCGCGTCTCCTCGCTGGCGAGGGAGGCAGGGAGGCACAAAGATGGCTAATTTTGCCAGGCTGGATAATTCTCCTCTGCAATGCATGCGCCGTAGTTGCTCTGACAATACCATCTAAAATGCAAATGAATTATGCCTGCATCGAAGAGCTGGCAGTGAGTGTTGTGTAGACCTGCTGCTGGCATAAACTTCCTCCTAATGGGGATTTTTTTCTCTCTCTCTGTGTGAACACATGGACTCCACTCTCTCTTTTGAGGTTTCACAAGGGTTAATTCTCTCTTAGCTGTGGGAATATTTTTCGTTAGGAGCAACTCGATGGTTATTCCTAACACATGACTATCAAAGAGTCAGATTAGCCGAGGGGGAGGGGAAAGACTCCTGAGTTTGCACTTCCTGTCTCTTAATAAAGCTGAGATTCCAGAAGTATTTAATATCATTGCGGTTTACATAGGAAATTGTCTGAACACTCTTAGTAAGTAACTGAATATATGGCTGCTATATTGAATACCATTTGTCCGTGGTTGTTTTTCTTTCAGTTATGTTAGATATCTAGAAAATGTTGTAAAAGCAGGATCTTGTTACGGTGCACAGCTAAATGAGGAACTATAAAATACAGTTTTAAAAATTTAAATATCTAAAATGTATTGAGAAATGTGAGGTGCACCAGTACTAAAGAAACAACAGCAATTGTTTTATATGCACTGCTAAGGCAATAAAATGTGGATTCCTTATGTAGGTCCAAATGTAGCAGCTGGATTTGGCTTTATGAACCATGAAAAATAGTTCCCATCTGGAAGTTGATGTTGAATAAAGATGCAACAGTAAGGCTGCATCTTACATGTAACATTTATATGTTTCCAACTCAATACAGCACTGGTATTGGAGAGGAAAGAGTGAGGGAGAGAGAATGGGAATACACAAATCAGAAGCCTCTGGCCAACATTTTAATGTGTATTCTCTAATTTAGGAGCCTCACGTTTTGGCTGCGGGGTTGGGTTTTTTTGGTTGTTGTTTGGTTGGATTTTTTTGTTGTTTTTTTTTTTTCTTTTTCAGGGCAACCCTACCAATAATCAACAGTGTACAGGTAAAAAGGCTTCTGAATGCCTTCCACCACATTCACTGCTTCAAAGATCATTGTCTTCATCTTCCTGTCAGCTAAGTAAGAAAGTGATAGTGTTACTGTTCTGTGATATTCATCCCCCAAGCCTCCCTATAGCCTTCCCACCTATCAAATTGGCACTTAAAAGTGTGCTCATGGGGCCTGCAAATCAGGAATTCTGTTTCAAAGTGGCTGGCCCTTTGCTCTTTACCTATACCCTGCCATGAGCAGTGTTTGCAACATGCAAATCCCTCATTTTCATATCCCAAACCCCCAATCATAAGGTGCCCAGGAGATCCTACTTCCTCTCACACAAAAAGATAAAGGTCCAGTTTAGAGACCTTTTTACAAAATCTGGCCCCAGACAAAACTCTATTAATTCTTAAAAGATTTTGTCAGGTTCATGACGCCCCAAAATTTTTTAAAATTCAAACTGCATACAATCAAAAAAACAGTCCTCACTAAAACCTTACACTGTAAATTAGGTTGTAAATTCTTATTAATAACATAAGGCAACAAAAAGTCAATAAAGGAATGAAGTTTGAACATTTTATTGGCTCTTTTTTTCTTCCTTGAGCAAGAATTATTTCTAATGCAAGATGAAGTGTTAGGAGACGTGATGATCCCCTTTTTGCCTAGAAGATGTTGTGAGGTTTCTTTAACTGCAAGACTTTCATGGTGGCCCCAGTGCTGCAGTGCATCTGGCTGAAAAGATTTCCTGTATTTTTCTAAAAGGATGCTGTTATTGTTCCTGCTGCTCTGGTTGTTTCCATGAGCCTTTAAAATGAAACCAGGTCCCACACCAATGTTGTGAGGCAGACATTTTAAATGTTGGGAAAACTTTAAAATCAAAGTTGGATTTTGCAGGTATTCATTGTCATCAGACCATGGAAATCTTGAAACACCCTTAATCCACCTTTACCCTTCATATGAAATAACAACACACCCTTGGTGCTTGCAAACTGTATTCCTTTAACATAGGAAATAAGAGCCACATATGTTTAATATATTGACATGTGCAACACTCACTTGGTACATGTGGCCCACTGATGTGATCATAGGCTTTCCTCAAGTTAGCTCTTCAAATCAGAAGGCAGTGTCACCCTTTCACCTCTTGATATCCTGAGATCCCACAGCTACACTGCACCCTCCCGCTTATTCTGATCCCCTGCTCAGTGTAGCACTAGAGCACTGGTATTGAAGAGAGAGGGAGGGAGGGGGCTGATGGGAATATACAAATCAGAAACCCCTGAGTAACATTTTTATATGTATTCTCTAATTTGGGAGCCTCAGGATTTGATTGTTTGTTTTTTTTTTTTTTTTGTAGGATAACCCTACTACCAACAGTCAGCACTGTACAAATCAAAGGCCTTTGAATGTCTTCCACCACATGCCTTACTCCAAACCCCATTGTCTTAATCTCCCTGTCAGTTAAGTAAGAAAGTCATGTCCCTATTTTGTGATATTAAACCCCTCAAACGTCCCTTGTTGGGGAAGGCTCTGGAGGAAGGTGTGTGGCTGTATGGGCACAAGGGAGGCCACAACCCCTTTGACAGAAATTGTGCCACAGCCTGAATGTCTGCCATAGCTCTTTTTGGAGAAGTTTCTGAAGCTGAACTCAATGTGTTTGACTAACAGTCTATTTTCCATGCAGGGACCTTGGAGTTTCTGGCAGATACTCCTCAGACTGGAACCCAGACAGCTTGTCTGAATACAGAGAAAACAGTCTCCCTCAATCCTGAAAAAATTAGGAAAAAGGCACTGTATTTGCTGATCCTTGAATAAAAACATCCCTAATGGTGAGTGTGGTCTGGAAATAGCATGATGGGCCTGCTTCAAAGGAGATCCACACTTGTAGGTGTAATACATCAGCAGCAGCCCAGCCCCTGAAAGGAAGGGGGATGTGGGCTGTGTCTGCCACCTGAAGCAAGAGCATGAGGGTGGCACTGGGCTGGGGCAGGTGGGCAGCAGAGAAAACAGGCAGAGCAAAGGCAGATTTGGGACTGCTGAGTGGGAACAGGGAGGTCAGAGGAGCCAGTGAAGTTTGAGGGGGAGGGAGAGACCTAACAGCCTAACCAACATCCTCCATCACTCCCTCCCCTCCATTGTGGGGCTGTCCCAGCTCTTCACTGCAGCCCCTGCACATGCTCTACGCACCTTGGGCTGGGAGGATCAGGGCAACAGGACTGTGGGATGGAGGGGACACTTTTGCTGTCTCTCTGCCAGTCAGTGGGCTGCAAGTCTTCAACGTCCCTTGGCCTGGCAGGAAGAGGAAGAGCACAGGGCTGCATCCACAGGAATGGGCTTTTCAGGGTCCATGATCCAGTTCCTTTCTCCTCAGCCCAAAGCAGAGCAGATGATAACCATTACCTACTTCTTCTATGCCTTGAGCATGCTCTGGATTCAGTACAAAGACCATAAACATTCATTAACTTCCATGTCCAGCCTCCATGAAAAAACCCCAATACCTGGAGTAAGCCTATAATGTTGGCTATGGCATATGGAGAGGTGTCTGCCTCTCTCCACTCTATATTTACATTTATTGTTCAAGTTAGTTTTGTAATTAAAATGGCATTAAAGAAATTAAACATCTAGGCTTTCAAGTTCCAGACCTATTTTTATCCTTAAACTTGCAGGGAAAAAAAAAGATTTTTGCATGGAGGATATTTCTATTCCCATTTGCAGAATCTCCAGCTTTTTCATTGTTTAATTCACGTGCATGCAAATGTAGGGATTGTGCAAGCCTTGGCAGGGCATGCTCTGGAAGTTGTATCCAGTGCTGAGCAATTTAAGCATCTAGGTTTCACTGAGTTTGGCAATCCCTTCCAAAACTGCTGAATCTAGGCCAGGATTTGGGATAGACTTGTGTGGTGCTGTTAGAAAGCATAGGTTGAATGCAGTTAGCCTGGGAGCTGGAGAGCAGAGCTACAGTCCTGCTTCTGTCCAGTGGCTTTAATAAAGAATCCCATTTATATTCATTACCGCAACCAAGTCCTGTCTCTAATCTATCGCAAGGGACACTACAGATATATTATTTCTTTGTAGTCTCAAAATGCTCAGATGGTTTTTAACCTTATTAAATCTAAACCCCTTAAATGTGCTTCTGAAGCAAAAGTTTTAGCAATAAGCCTTCCAAAAAGTGCAAGATTTACAAAGCAGATTTATGGCTGTGTGGTGAGTTAAGTAACGTTTCTCTCAGCATATCATTTGCCAAAATTAGAGGAAATTCCCTGCTTCAACTGAACAGGGAGCATTAGGAATGTATATTGTAGTGGTAGATTAGATTGTTAGCACTCTAAGAAGCAAGACAACAAAGTGTTAATCTACCTAGATGATATTTTGATGGTTGTTGCATTTCAGGAAATAATAAAACTTTGTTTGAATTACAGAATGCTTCAAAGTCCTCAGGATTTTGCATTTACTATATGAGAATAAAACTGGTCATAACCTCCCAGAGTCTCTATCTCTGTTTTTTAATAGAACCAAGAAAACAATTCTTTTAAAAGGTTAAACCACAATCACATGTACTGTGGCTCCATGCAACTATGTGATTGCTTCTAAGTGTGCAGGTACTATCTTGGTGTTTACAGGTAAAGGATCAGGCAGGGTGTTTCAGAGCCACTGTGGTACATGGTGCAGCATCATGGCAGTTTACTTCACACAGAAAAAGACACACAGGTGCAGAAGTTATAGGTATTGATGAGACAAAAACTTAAAGACAGATCCTCCTAGTCAGCTTACGATTTTTTTTTCTGGTCAGAAATGATGTAAATAATCATTAGCTGAATGAGAACACTCAGTGTTATTAAAATAACATGCTATCAGTTTTTTTGCTATATCGTGTAATAACTAAGCAGACATTTTAGCTACAGAAAGAGGAAAGAGTGCATAGACTGGACTTTGATTTCAGCATTTGGTAAACAGTATGATAATGCAGATGTTTGTTCATTTTTCATCTATGTTTCGGGGCCACATGTTTTCAGTCAAATTTTGGAAACTTATTTTCTGAGTTAACAGTGTTCTTTAAATTATTATTTTAGATAGATCCATCTGGAAATGAAGGGGGAACTGCCCAAGACCACCTCTACACTCACAGTACTTAATTTTATCAGTAAAAGCAAAATTCTATGAGAGGGTATAGAATTAGAAGGCAATCAACAGAGGAAAAAAATGGCCTTGGAAACACCAGTGTCAGCATCAGAGGCAGCAATTCCTCTTTCTGTATTTTAGGCAAAAAGAGTTCTAGAGTGGAGTCTTCTCCCAGCACCTGGCCTGCGATAGGACATGTACTCTGGAAATTTGGCTAAATACTCAAGCTGAAAAATGAGCAAATCTACACTGTAAAATCCTGTAGCCAGATGCAAAAGGAAAGCCAATATTTCTGTCTCTAGGCAGAGTGGTACAAAATGCACTTGAGGGATGCCTTTTCCCTAGACAGAGAAAGCAAAATTTGGATGAGTGTTTGCTCCATCTGCCTGTTTTGGACAATGGTGTTCAAGGTGACCAGGAAACACTTCAAAATAACATACAAGTGTTCCTCTGCAGAAAATTCTATATGTTTTAACTGCATGTTCCTAAATGGGTGATACTGATTTTATATCAAGGGGTGTGTCCTCTAACAATGTGATGCTACTGATAACAAGCTGGTCTCATCAGTATCTTCCATATACCAGTCACTGGTAGAAGGGATTTCCATGAGTCACAGTGATTTATAATATGAATCCATTCAAAGTACATTATTTCTGTAACTTTTATATTAAGTGGAAATGCCTTAAATGCAGTATGAACCAATGTTCAAATGGATTTTTAATATGCATTTATATAAATATGAAGTGTTCACAAAAATTAATTTACAGAAAATTTGGGGTTAGGTCTGTATTTGTTTGAGGTTCTTTTATGTATTTTTAAAAGTACTAGGAGTTAAAATATCCACTTTTGAAATTGTATTCTGGGCTATAAACTTTTAACTTAGAAGTAGATCCATCTGGAGTGAAGTCTGTATCACTTGAGAGAGAATCTTTTTCTAAATATGTATTGCCTTCAAAGCAATAGATATCCTTGAAGTTGGTTTGTTGATAACTTTGCAAATACTTTGAAGAAAGAAGTCTCAGGGTGCATTTGCAAACTTGGCACTTGGCAGAAAAAGAATGGTGAAGGCACTAAATATTGTAGTGTCAGGTTCTTGGTCTTGTTTCAGGTGACATCCCAAATGCATGAGGGGTAAAACTGCAGATTCCCATAGCAATTAATTGGTGGAAACCAAGGACACTGATTTATGTGCAACTTGCAGAAAATCCATGGGCGTATCCAGCTGCCTTCAAGTAGAAGTAACCCCTGGGGGGAATGGCAGGGTGCATGTCTCTACTGGTCATCCCCAGAGACAGCTTTAGGCAGGTCCCAGCTCCCCTCTGTTGGGGTCTGTGCTTCCCAGGAGAAGGCAGGTTGCACCTCAGGCAAGAAACTCCCAAAGGCACAGGCTTTGCTGTGGGGATTCCCTGCTGTGGGAGCCCTTCGGACACCAATACCTGTCTTTTTTCCTATACAGAACTTAGGAAAGGGTTGAAATATATCTGAGGGAATTCTGCCAGATATTCATGTATCTACATTTTCTACTCACTCAAGAGGAGCAGTGGTAACCAATGTACTAAAAGTCTTCAAATGCTGACAAATACAATTTAGACTTGAAGGCTGCCAGCAATTCTGTGGTAGTAAATCCCATTTGCAATCAAAGGGTGAGTCATTAGCCTTGACATTTGAGAAATGGAGATTACTATGAATTTATGAAAAAGATTCCCTAAAATGTTTCCTTAGCAACTGCTGCTGAGGAGCCTGGGGCATCTCTCAGGTCCCCAGGCTCAGGAAAGCTGGCAGCAGTGGAGCAGATGGTTTTCTATCCACTTGCTGTATGTAGTGCTAAGGGTTCACTATACTTTTCCACTCAAGTCTTGTTTAAGTGAGGAAAAATTGTGTTTTCTTATGTTCCATTATCTTTACTGAGCTGACTTAATGCACCTGAAATTATTGCAATGGGCACAGCTTATTATACAGCACAGGGGCTTGAACTGTGTCCTGCACAGGGCTATGAGCATTTTGGTCAGTTCCAAACACAACCCCAAGAGAAGTGATATGACAGCTTGTTACCACCATAACAAGCATAACATTTTATTTTAAAAGAGTTTTGTTAAAAAAAAAGAAGAAAGAATTAGAGAAAGCTATTCGTTTTCCATTTGTCCTCTGTTTCTGAAATGCTCTGAAGTCCTCTACTCAATCTTTTCCTTACAGCCATGAGTTTTTCTTCTAGGTCAAGAAGACAGAGTAATGAAGACCTTCCATCCATAGGGTAACAACAGAATATTTCTTGACCTGCTGTAAAATCACATCTATCAATGATATTATGTGTTTTATAACTCAGCCAGTTAATTTAATCTCAACACATTTAGTTTGGTTAAGCCAGAGAAAAATAGTTTTCTCTTAGTTAAGTAGGATTCTTGGCTGGCTGCCACATTGACAAAAAAAGGTGAGGGACCTCAAGGGGAGCATGTGGGAAGGTGGGAATGGGGGAGAGGGGAACAAGGGCATGTGGAGAGACCTGGATGTTCCTCGGAAAGGCAAAGGGGATATTGGCTGGAGGTAGCAGGCACTGGGGTTATACAGAAGAAGGAATCCCTTGAGTGTACTACAGCAACATCTGTGCCCTGCCTCAGTCAGGTAGGCTATGAAACCAGAGATAAATCCCAAGAGAAGCTGGATGATTGCAAAGCCATGAAGGAATATCCTTATCTCATGGCATCTGCATAGACCAGTGCAGAAGGTTTCTTCTGGACTGAGGGAACAGGTGTTAGTGAAGAAATTTGCAGCACCTGAATAGCACATTCTGTATTCCTTCTTTTGTTGTATTAAATTAATTCCATTAGTAAATTAAATTCTAATTTTCTGTTTCCAGTAGTCAAAATTCTATTTATATGACTTCCTATGGTGGTAACATCTCAGGAGTTTCATGTACATGTGATTTTTTTTCTTCAGGATTTTTCAGATCTAAGTGAGACTAGTAAAAAACCTAATGGCTTCTAAGGAAAAGATACTACTGCTGGTGTAACTCACAACACAAACATGAGCACAAGTCATATACAGTTCTTAGTAATTCTACTGCAGAATATTTTCAGGGGAGTGGTTCCACTTAATGACATTCTAACAAAAATATGAAGAATATTAATTTTTTCCAATGGAAATAAATCCTTTCTTTTCTCCTCTGTAAAACAAGACACTCCCCATATTTCTATTGCTCCTGTGCTGTACATCCACTGAGAATGACCTGTTATTCTGCAATCTCTCATGTATTTTACAGAGTCAACTTTGCTATTCATCTCATGCAACTGCAGCCAATCTTGGCTGCCAGGTGAAACACGGTGTTGAAACAGAGAAGCAGCCTCAAAGAAGTACAAGCTCTCAAACCGTGAATGGCTTTGTGGATCAAAACCAGCATTTTGAATTACACCTGGAAATGAAGAAGAGAGCGGCAAAGTCCCCAGAGCGCGGGTGCAAGGGCAAGAAGGAGGAGTGGTGGCAGGGCCGGTGGTCCCACCCTTGTCTGCTGAGGCTTTTGCAGGTTGGCTCTGAGCACATCAGATATGATTGGGAGCAGCTGCAAGCTGAGCCCAGTGCAGTGCTCCCAATACGTTCCAGATGATGAATATGATGCAGACTTACTGGAAGAAAAATATATTTCTGAAGAGAAAAACAATTACTTCTCAAAGCAAGACAATGAAGCTGAACCGACAGTACGTGGGCATAAAATAGAACAGAACTTTTGGGCAATGGCTTTAACTTCTAATAAATCACCCACCTGGAGATCCTTTTGCAAGTGAGTTTCGATGTATCAGACCCCAAATATTTTCAGAGGTACATAAAGTTGAAAAATTATGCATTTAAACCTTGATTTCTCCCCAAAGGGACAAATACTTTGTTGTGTCATAGCCTCCAGTTTTCATCTTAGCAGAAAGGTGCCTTTGCCACTCCAAACAACACGTGGGCTCTCTCACGGAAGTTATGTAAAAAAGGCTTGGAAACACCACTTGATACAGTGGGTTTCACTGTCTGAGTCTTCAGAGGGGACTTGAACGAAATTTGCAAAAACATGTCAAAAGTTAAGTGGCGAAAATCAGCTTAAATGCCTAATTTTAATTTTGTTTGTTCTCTTTGTTGTTTCATTGTGGTGGGAGGGAAGAAGCTGCCTTTTTTCTCCCTGTCCTTTCATTTTGTTTGGGAGAAAATGGATGTTGGTGAAAAGAAGAGAGCTCTGGCAGGGACGGGAAAGAGGTTGTTTATTCTGTTTTGTTTTCTTTAGAAAGGGGCAACTCTTCTAAAACTGGTGATGATCCAGTTAAAGGGGGACTCCGGGTGGGGAAGAGAAAAGAAAACTAATAATCAGCCTCTAAATGACAAGTTTTCTCTTGAACAAAAGAGCAACAGGAGGCAGTGCAGGCAGGGGGTCAGTGCCCAGGGGTAATGTGACCAAAACAATGGCTGGAGAATGTGTGAAGCTTTTGCCACTCCAGAAACTGCTGCCCCAGTGCCTTCACTGAGGGACTGCAAGGACCAAACCTGATCCAGCGCTGGGCAATGTGTGGTGCCACTTCTGGAGTCCTCCAAATTGTAGGCAATGATTGACTGTGGGTAATGGAAAAAAGAATTGAAGGCTTGCGAGAGAATCCCCCTCAGTTCTGAATGACATGTATGATTGAACAGCCCCAGCCAATAAAGCAGAGCCCCTGCCAGCAACGGGGCTAAAGGTGGGGTTTAAAGTGACTTCAATTAAAGATGGAGACTGCTTGGCAGTGTCTGTGCTTCTCTTGCACTTGGTTAATTGTCTGTTGGGGAAAGCCAGCGGTGCTGGATAAACTGAAGCGAGATGATTTTAATATTATGAGCGTTCACGCAGAAGTTCATTCTGGTTTAGACTAAATTGGTTTTAATTTCAATTCATGTAACTTCTGTGTAGACAGGGCCTATGGCTTGCCATTTCGCAGCAATGGTGAATTTATAGCATATGTGCTCCAAATGGACTATCATGGAAATTCTCCTGGTATTTGCTCCAAGTCCAGTTCCAGCTGTCGGTGGAGATGGAGGAGCAGAATAGACCACTCACATGGCCTCCCATGTAATGCAGATTGGATCTATTGTCAGTCAGATGGACTGGTGGTGTGGGAGCAGTGTGAAGCCAGTTCTTTCACTACATGGTGTGTAAAGCAATGAGGCAGACAAAAGCTGGATTTAAATTAGGGAATATTTCTGCCAAATTTCATTCTCTGAAGCAGAAAAATAAAACACTTAATATGTCTGGCAATGTTTATTCTGTGCACAGTGTTTTAACTGATCATAAAAGAAAAACTACGTGTGAACATTATCTAGCAACTTCATCATATTCTGAGGAGATGAGAGAGTATGATTCCACCATGGTTTGAAAAAGTATTAGATTTAGAAAGTGGATACAATATGGCAAGAAAACAAGGTGGCAAGAGGAAAAGAAAAAAAAAAAAGGTTCCTTTTGATTAGGTAGGAATTACCAGTTATAATCACAGCAAAATTCTATCTGCCCCAAAGGCTCCATTTTGAAAGTCCTTGGTGTCCTCAGTGTCCTGATCAATGGCCAGAGGCTTCCCACTTTGCCTTCTTGCTGCTTATTCAAAGGAAAGAAAGATCTGAATGGTTGGAAAATATATGTGCTGCTCATGCACTAACTGCATGTGCATGAAAATAAAAGAATTCCTTGCCTGGGCACTGTGGGTATCTGTGCTGATAAGGAGGTAGTAACTCTCATTGCATGCATATTGGCCCTTTGAAGATTTGGCCCTGAATTCTGCTGGTGAAGTATTTTCCATGACTTTTCCACTGTATCTTCTTAGATACAGTGCTCCAATCATCCAATACCTTGACAGAAATAGAAGACACTGTTAAAAATAATTCAAAGAAATAATACAAGACCATTTTTAATTCCAAATGATTGAAAGAGCAAGTATCAGCTACTGTGTATGAAAACATAGTTGTGTAATCCAAGGAGGAAGAATGTCAAGAATAACAACTTTGTAACTGGATTTGGAAAAATAAACAATTCTTTCCTTTTTTGCATAATAAATATGGTGTGGGGAGCAAAACACAACATTTTATGAATGCTGTTATGTATTTTTATTTCTACTGGTTTAAAACAGCATTTGCTTCTTGAAATTAAATGGAATTGGATTGAGGTTTGTCCTTTTAGAGCCTTGTCTGGTACAAGGTAATGCATTGAATACCCTATTAATATTGTAATTTTTCTATTATGCATTGAAATTCTCATATTGCAAGTTGCTGGGGCCCTTGATATTTCACAAATTTGGGATCATTAAGGATGTTTTCCATGTCAGAGCTATACTAATTGTGACTGTGTTGATGACATCCACCATTCTACTTAAATTGAAAATTGCTGCTTACTAAAGATGTTGGACCCTGAGCTTAAGTCCTTGGTGACTGATTTGATTAGTCCATTTGAGTGAGAACAGGGCAACACAGGGGCTATGTTAATGGAACTTAAACAATAGGCCATCACTAATCAGAGACCTCAAGGTTGAAGTGAGGTTAATTGTTATGCGGGTGGTATTTGAAAAGAAGTGTTGACTGGTGTAATGCACTATGGGACTGTAGCATTTGAACATGCAGCCCTAAGGCCAGAGGTTTTGTTTAGTTTCCCAATGAAATTTAAAGCTACATTATGTACATCTCTAAACAACAGCCTATATGCTACTGCCTTTTGATACATCACAAGAGCAACAACTAATTGATAACAGAAATGAGCCCCCAGGCACAAAATTCAGATCCAAATCTGGTACTGGATTTTAATCCCTTTCTAAACTTGGTGAGGTGGGAATTGATTGAGTTTTGATTAAGCCCTTCATGAAATGCACATTCAAGATTCAAATGACTGCCCCGCCCCCCAAAGTTTAGGATATTCTAAATTCAGTTTTAGTTTAGTCCTAGAGTGCACATTTAGGTGGAAACATATGAGCTGACAACTACAATGTCAATGCAAAAACATTTTGGCATAATTGGGAAGAACTGTTATTGATATTGCTGTGCAGACAAGGATTTATATCTCAACATGAGGGGCACAAGTACTAGCTAGATTTCTGAAGAAATGCAGCTTGTATGAAAATATTGGTATTTCATCCTTCCAGAAACTGTGAACCCGTAGAGATGAAGTCTCAAACTTTGTGAAAATAGCCTTAAAAGGCACAGAGATTCTTAGTGATCCCACTGAAAGGGAGGCTGCAGACTTGGCAGACATTATATGTACTATAGACATTAAATTAGCCTGCAATTCACTGCAATAGAAACAGATCTTGTAAATGGGATTGATACGTGCTTAAGCTCCTTAGAACTCCATTTCATGTGGTTCACAGGACTTATTTTTAATTAAATAGAGTTTGGACCTCTGGCTTGAATGCCTCCACTGCACATGTGATATAAAATTTTCTGTAAGGAATGTATTAGCTGTGCACTGGAAGACTGGCTGATGGTGCAGCCCTCCTGGTTGTCACCCAAGTACCACTTTGGTGCTGGAGTATGGCTTTAGGCTTAGTTTTCTCCAGAGGAATCTGCTTTGCAACCACAGACTGGTGGATGAAGTTACTCTGGTGTGAATGCTTTCAAGGAAATGAATGAGATGAGAAAGAAAAACAACCAAACTGGGGCAGTGTGCAGTGAGAGAAGGGGAACAGCCCCAGAATCATTCAGAAATAAATATGACTATTTTTTCTTACAAAACATGGAAAATAATGACAAAGACAAGGGGACATGAGGTGGTACAGGTGGGAACAAGACACTTCTTCCTTCTTTTGCTATAAATCAACCAACCTTTTTTTTTCAGAATACAATGTTTTTTAGGAAAACAAATTTTCCATTTTTTTTGCATGTAAAGTGGCACCAGAGGAGGGGCAGGGAGAATGTGCTGAAACACATAAAAATTTAGCATGAGCATGGGAAATGTAAGGACATTTTAACACAATCACATAAGGAATTTACAAGGTCCTAAGTCATGAATAAGTGCCTTATTCACAGGAAGCCAATATTTTGATGTATTCCCATGGCAGAAACAAAATGATGGGCAAGAAATGGACAGACACATAATACACACTCCAGTTGTCCTTTGCAGTCAGTGCCTTTCCTTAAAAAGAATCCTTTCTCTATTTTCATTTCTTCTATCTAAATAATCACTCCTCCCAAGCATACCCAACATTAGCAAAGTCTTTCCAATGTGATCAGAAGAGTTACTGGGTGCTGTAGACAGAGCAGCTGGGGGCCTTGCAAAAACCACTGATTCAAAGTATTTTAGCATAGTATCCCACACACCAAATAACTACTTAAATGAAAGTTTAATTGCAGCCCCTAGGGAAGGATGGAGGAAGGGTCAAACTGTTAGACACATGTGCTTTGTTCTTTGTAACAAAAGCCTTTGAGGGTAAGTAAATGAACTCTGAAAAATAAAATGAAGTTGTGTTTTGATGTTTTGGATATCGACTATATGGGAGGAGGGCGCACAAAAGGAAACAAGGAGCAAGTTAAAAAAAAGCAGTTTGTTATCTACGGCACCATGTACTTTTGCATTAAAAATCCCAGCAGTGTTCGAACTACCTGCTTATATTGTACTCTGGGAACTTTCAGGGCTCAGGGTTAATCTGGCAGGGATTTGTTTACTCACCTGTGTATTACTGCAGCCATTGCAATGTTTAAAAATAATCATGTGTTTTGGATAGTGTCTGAAGCTCCACACTTCCATAAGGACAGAATGTGCTCAAAGCTGTATAGATGCAGAAATCGGGTCCTATTCTCAAAGAGCTGAATGTTCACAAAAGGACCCTGCAGCCGACAGGTGGTTGCAGACTGGTTTTTCTCAACAAGCATCCAGTCCAGCCAAGCGTGCTCTACTGAAGATTTGTCCCATTGAAGTCAGATGAGAGTATTTTCAAGTTCAAATGAGCTTGAAAATTGCAAAGGACATTTCTCACTGTGTGGAGGCACTTTTTTCCTGAAAAAAGAGAGCAGAACTGTGCCTCCTGAAGACATGAAATCCTTCTCTCCTGCATAAGGCAGGCAGTATGAAGAATGAGGAGGAAATGCATGTGGCAGAACAGGTGGCTTGTTCTCATTGGGATTAAATCTTTCAGGTCTGCCTTTTGCTTTGGAAACTACCCTTGCTTTCCATTCACATGGCCTCAGGGTGAGTCTGTCTTCCGTTTCTCTGTGGTGCTGTGAATTATCATTCTAAATATCATTAGTGTTCGAGTTTCTTCCACACCTTTTCACTCTGCCCACAAGTCACTGAGCTGACTTTCACAGGGACGTTAAGGAGAATTTGGGCTTGGTTATCTGATCAAGTGCCACTAATTGAACAACTATGGAGATGCCAATTAAATCTCTTTGGAATGTATTATGAGTTCCAGTCCCTCTATTTATGCAATTCCACTCATTTGGCTTTAAAGATGTACACAAACAAGTGTTATCCATGGCAACTGATGGAATAAATAGACTTTCTTTCGAGCTTGGAACTTTCCTAACTTTATAACATACAACAACCCCAATGCCAGAGCTTGAATTCAGAAAGCTCCCTGTAAAAAAGAAATTCTTATGGCTACCCTCTGTTGGGCTCCCTTATTTTAAATGCAAAATTTGGGTTCTAAGTTTGTATTCCAGCAGTTTAACCACTGTTCCCCTGGCAATGAGAGAGGTACAAGCCATCTGCCATTGTTATGAACTGTGGCTGTTTTCACTCCAGCCCTGTCACTCCAGCCTTTAATCTCACTCAGCTTTCAGATGTGGGAATACCCATCTCTTTGCCAGGAAAGGTTTCTGGAGCTGTCAATTCACTATCTAGGTCCATCTCATTACAATGTGAACTCCAGCCTCAGCCAGAGCTCCCATGGGATTCAGGGGGAGATCTGATAGTGCTGAATAACTGCATGGCTTGGCCCATGTGCTCATGCCAAAAGGGTGACAAGAGGCTCATGCCAGAATTTATGGTCCCCTTTTACCTCATGTTCTTTTGCAAAAAGCTTCAAAATAGAATAATTTAAGTTTTACAGACATCAGAAGTTTATTTAAGGATTTACTTTAATTTGGGGACAATCAAAACTTTCAGTAGTGTTGCATCTTTTTAAAAAAACAACAATAACTTAAGAAAGATCCTTCTGATTCACAGCTGAGCTCTCAGTTTCCTCAGTGCACCACTCACCAGAACTTTGATTCATTATCCAATGTCAGTAAAAGCTTTCAGATGTTTTAACTTATTAAATATAAAAATTATTCTCTCAGATCTAGATACCTTTTGTGAGGCTGGTTTTGGCTGAATCATCTTATTTTTATACCACAATCAACACAATCCCAGTAATGAAATAATTTTTAGCTGCTGACTTGCATTTGTTGTTACTTTCTTCTGTCTCATATGTCTGTGTTTCCAGGTAATAGAAAACCCCTCACTAAGCAAGCCAAGTTAAAAAACCCCCAAGGTTTTCAAATCATCCTTCAAAGATACTGTTTATATCCCCAAATTGCAATCTAAAAACTAAACAAACTTTTCCCTGAGGTGAAATAAACTCACACTGGACAACAGACATTGCTAAACACTCCAGTGTGCCTGCTATATGGCCAAAGTGTTTATTCAACAGAAGCTTGGACGACAGCCACCACATCAATGTCACAGCCTCTCAGCACATGCGAAGAAAATACATGTGATACATAGCAAATTAGGTGTCCTGCTCTAGAAGGAGTGGAATGGGATTGATTTGCCACTTTTAGCAATGCTCTTTTACTGTCAGCTTGGCTTTGAGAAAAGCATTAAAGATTCTTGTCACAGATGTTTCTTTCATAAACTGTTGTGGGAGAATGACATTCTGCAAAAATGGTTTACTACTCTGCTTTCTTCTCCTGGGAAAACAAAGTGCGCTAGTCAGCCCAGCCAAATGGGCTCAAGGAACGCTCTTCAGTTATACCACAATAGCATTAAGGATCATGACATTTACAGAGCTGATCTTAGAAGCTCTCTTGGCAAATGTACAGTGTAGAGGTATTTATCCAAAGTGTGTGCCATTGAGGTTTTCTTTTTTTTTTTGTCTCACATTAGTTCAGTGGGGTAAAACTGGCCGGTTGGGTGTTCAAAACAGGGAAGATAAAAAGGACTGAGCTTACACACCATGTATTAAGTGAATGGTTCACACTGCATTTGAGTAATTAATCACCTTTAAACAAAGCAAAAAAAAAAAAAAGAGGGAAAGGGAAAAAAGAGGGAAATCTACAACAGTAGTCAGTAGTTAACATATGAAGGCTCACTGGAACTTACTCAAAGTTACTGGATTGCATAAAATATAGCTGTGAGATGAAATCACTTTTTAGATCACAGAGTAAGTCTTTGACGAAGGAAGCATAATTTTAATTGGTTATATATAGGCAAGAGAGATGGGAGAAGGGAAAGACAATGAATCTATTATTTTTAGGTCATAAAGTTTACTTGAAAACATTTTGAGAATGAAAATTTTCTTACTAAAAGCCAAAAGGTTTTGTATGAGTATTTGCTATGCCGTAAAAAGGGGTTACTATAGCAACAGCAACATCATATAGAATCTATGACTTCTAAAGCACTTTCTGGAGAGAACAAGTTATCCACGTCACATTAATTTTCATACTTTATATAAAGTTAAATAAGCAAAAAAATCCTATAGTGTCCAGGTTTTTCTCCTTTTTCAATGTTTACTTGAAGCAATGTTTTTTTCCTTATGCAGGCCTGTATTTGCACAATAGATTAAATTCAAAGGTTTTGGTGTTTCAAATGTACCCCTTGTTGTTCTTTGTACAGCTCTCTGAGTTACTGAACTAATTCCTGCTAGAATAAAACACCACTAGGGGTACGTGAAAGAAATTCCAAGTTTGCTGTGATTATGAGCAGGATAACAGCTTTGCAGAAAGGAGCATCCCTTTGTGTTTGAACAGCCTCAGCACAAACCTCAACATGTGATCCTGGGCTGCCCAGAATTGCTGCTGCTGAGCAAGGGCCATTGCTGGAGTGAGTGTGCAGAGGGAGAGGGAGTAGAGGTTTGCAGCTTCTCTCTTTCTCTTTTCCCAGGGCAGTGCTTAAATAACATCATCATTAATGGTGCCAAAGTGCCCGAGGCTTGATATAGGAAAAAATACTTGTTAAAATAGGCGTGTTTTGGGCAACAGCAAAAGAAGTCTATCTATAGTTACTACAGGCCTAGCAGCAAGGTAAATACTTAGAGGTGGGGTGTTAGGAAGTTGTTGTACAGGTTTAGTGCAGTGTTGCACAGGTATGTGATAAGTTGATGAGACTTGATTTTGCCAGTAAGACAATCTAGCACACATCCATTAAAATAAGTGGTTAAAAAAAGGTGATTCAAAGTTTTTAGAAGAGAAAACTTATTGGAAGTCATTCTTTCCCTGCCCCACCAGGTGGAAGTCCCAAAGGGACCTCACTGAACTCCATCTTCCAGCATGGTACAGGTCTCCATCACCAGCTTTCTCAAAGAGTATCTTTCTTTCTACAAGCAGATGTGGCTTGTCTTGTTTTTAAAGGTACTGCCTGGTGTCCTAGAAAAAGGACAATAATAGACAGATTTTATTTAATTTGAAGCTGTGACCATGTGGTCCTGTCATTATGAACACAGTTATACTGAAAATATGTGTTTTAGTTTCTTAGCTGGCTTGATTCCCAGATTGCAATGTGGTAAGACTTTTGATTTGAGATATTAATCAAATGACAAGAATTTCATGCAAGACTAGCTTCTATAGAGGGCCCGTGTAATCTATATCTTTCTTTTCTACACCATTAATGTATTCAGGGGAGCCACTTTTTTTTCTCCATCTAAATGTCAACAAGTCTGATTAAGTGTAAGCAAGAAATCAGTGTTCCTTCTTCAGTAGTATCTCAGCGCAAAGAGGACTTTCCAGAGGAGACAGTGTCATCACTTTTAGACAGACTCTTCCCCAAAACCAGCACTTCTGGAATTCTGTAGCAGCTCAAGACCGACTTTCAGACTGGGATAAGGATAATTCCCTGGCTGCAGCCCACAAAAACTAGCCGTGGTGAAAATTCCCCAGCCTGAAAATCGGTCTATAAATGCCTATGAAATAGTTTCAGTGCACACTGACACAGTTCCTGGGGAGCAACAGCAAACAATAGCCCACGTCCTGTCCGTGCCTCTGCTGGGGGCAGAAAGAGCCAAACGAGGTGTTCACTGCTCCTGCCGCACGCACGCATGAGATAACAGCTGACAGTATCTGACAAGCTGCAATCACAAGTACCCCCCAGCACATCGATCAGGCCCTGGGTGACTTTGCCATGGGAGGACGGGCACCATGGCTCCTGTGTCTGTGAGCTGGGTGCACCTGGTGCCACACGTGGCAGGGAGCTGCCCAGGCACCACGTGCCTGCACCAGGGCTTTGCCCCATCGCCCGAGCATGAGGCATGGGGCCTTTCAGAAAAAAACTCCCAAGGAAGTGCTGAATGGTTAAAATATGTTACATGTGTTTCTGTGGAAAAAAAAAAGAAAAAAGGAAAAGGCTAAGACTAGAGGCTCGGTTAGTGAGCAGACCTATCTGTTGATGTGAAAGCTGTTAAAGCTGGATTTCTCCACGAACATCAGGGATAACACCAGGCTCTAAAAACCAAGGAAACAAAATGCTAGCATACTGCTGTTGAGAAACCTGCAAGAAACTGAATCACTATTAAGAAGTCCCTTTTCCTGCCCCATTTTTTGATTTTTCATATAGTCTTCCCTTATCTATATAGTGTCATTTCCTCAAAAAAAATTTGAATGGGACCGTCTATCTTAAAAAGTGCTTGAAATTATTTTGTTGAATTAGTGATACAAAACAGACACTGCTTGTCTGAAATTTCTTTCCTGGTGCTGCTATTTTGTCAGGTAACAGAAAGGGGAGAAAATAGCTATTTGAAGGCTCTTGACTGATGTCACCACTGAAAATAATGCAGGAGCATCTAAAATAATCTCAGTACAAATATGTGTCTGGTTGCTTTTTTTTATTAGTTTATTCCATATCACCATTTTGTCTTCAGATTTATATTTGGTTAGCACTTAACATAACATATGATGTTGATAGAAAATTCTGATCCTTCATTTAGAAAAACAGTGTCTATTTTTACATAAATTAAAATGAATTCTGCAAAAACATTGAAAATATCCACAGATGTTGTAAATTGTCTTTAATGAAGTTCATAAACTTGAATTAAAGTCCCAAGTGGCTGTGTAGTTTGTCTACAGTCATCCCTCTTTCTGCCTCTGAATGTTTATTCAGGAGGGATTTTCCTGAAGGTAACATTCAGTAACAAATATTCTTTATCTGAAGGCCCAAAATTCACATACTGGCCTGAAGATCACTCCTTGTAATAAATTGCTCATTATTAGACATTAATTATTCATTTTTTTTTCCAAGTTCCCTTCTTGCAGTCTGTCTACATAAACAGCAGAATGTGAATTTAAAGAAACACATGATGAAACAGATACAAATACCCAGCGGTTGGACTTTGAAAGCTCTGTACTTGTTTACAGACTTACCGCTGACTCAGAGAAGAATAGACTGGGGGAAAAATTGCCTGTGCATAGATTTTCTTTCAAAACAGAGAGAATAAGGGATAAATACAGCTGATAAATTGTTCACAATGAATGATGTAAATATACATTTACCTCAACAGTATTATCTTCATCGTTAATGAAACCAGATTTCAGGGTTTTGTGTCACTTATGTGTGCCTTTTGCTTTCCATAAAGCACTCACTACATGGCTGTTGAGTCTAATGCTAGCTGCAAAACCAGCATAAACTCATAAATGATAGACATCTATATTGTAATGAAAAGGTCCAACCAATTGATGAGTGGGCATAATGCCATTCAAGCAGATGGGTCTGAACAGCAGCAGCCAAAACATCAAGTAAGTCCATCAAACGGAGATGTTGAGGCTGGGTACATTTCACAGCCAGGAACATTGAATGTTAAGACTGTGTAATTAGCAGAATATGACACTATTAAACCAGCTCTGGGCTGGATTAATTTGGAAAAATCTAATAAATACCTTCCACATTATGGAAGGGAGGGCCTGAAAAGATGCCTGCCTTTACTAGGATATGACAGATGGAAGTCAGGATTTCCAAGTTGGGAGTTTGAGGTTTCCCTTTCAAGCAGATTCATAGCACAGTGCTGTATTTAGATATTTCCAAGGCTATATAAGGGCAAACCCTTGCTTGCCTAAAATACATGGCATGATACTGTTATGGAAGAGGCTTCTTCCCACAGGAAGGTCACACCTAACAAGAACAAAGCTCTTGCTCCTGGCTAACATTTGCAGAATAGCAAAGTGTCTGAACACAGCTTTTAGTGATTAAAGGTTAACTTAATATAAATTATGATTTAGTCATCCAATAAGAGAGTTAAAACAAGAAAATGTGACTTTAGCTAAATGAATTGTGAAAATTATATCTGATAAACCCTTCAGGAATTCAAATTATATTTCAGTTCCATAAATTTGCTGCCCCGGAAACTGCAAATTACTCTGCTTTTCTAACACAAAACATATTTTCTATGAGATTAACGGGAAATGTGCATTGTTTATAATAACTCAGATTTCATAAATTAGCAGTGATCATATTTTGGTTTCCATTTGCATGCTTAGTTTTTATGCCTCCCAGGGACACAGAGAAAACTACTGCTCAGATACTGGCCAAAATGGCAAAGACATGCACAGTTACTTTGAAATTGCCACCCTGCCAGAGTTCTTTCTTGGAATGGGAGCTTTGGACTATGCTTGTGGCTTTCCTGGAGAGGCACTGGGAGAAACAGTCTCAATGATACCTCCCCCCTGCTGCACTGTCCAGCAACAAATCCCAAGGCCTTAATGAGTGAGTTATAGTGAAACCCTATGGAAAAATCATGAGTGGTAAACTGAAGAGTGCTTTTAAGAAGAAATGTAGTGCCCAGAGTGTATTGGTCAGACTGGAGGAACCAGAGCCTTGTGTGCAGTCACAGAACCTCACCGTTGCTGGAATAGCTGCAGCATGACGGAGAAGTTGCGCAGGTGGAGTGATGTGATGGGTTCATACAAACGCTCCAGGAAGAACAGCAGGCCAGGGGTTACCTTGATGAGGGGCAATGTGTCAGATGAGTGGATATTCTCTGTGGGATGGGCAACACACTGGATGAGAGTTGAAGGGTCAGGGTGAGAAGGAGGTCAGTGATGGTGTCATCATGGTGGTAGTGCATTGCAGGCCAACCAGGCGTGGTAAAGGTCTGAAGTGCAGATCAGAATCCAACATTTTCCACTAACACAGGAGATCTGTGTGCTGCTACATGGAAAGGGAAGAGGTCTCAGGCACTCTGAGGCATAAAGTAGACCTCTTTTTCCCTCTATGACCAGTTCCTGACAGAGTGTGGTCCTCTGGCCAAAGAGTGTAGCCAGACCAACTGATGAGGGGGTTGCAATGGATGCTTGTTCTGGCTGCCCTGAGAAGTTGCTGAAGAGTGAGGGACATGAGCTACACTGAGAACTAAAAAGGCATCATTACTAAGAACAGCAGCAAAAAAACAAATACAAAAAAACCCAAAGAAGTTTATTCCTCTTTATGTTTTAATGCCTTCCTCCTCCACCCCCAACATTTATATATATCCTTAGTCATTTAATAGGCTTATAATGTCACCATGGGAAAGCAAGAAGATACAGCCACAGTGCACATTAATAGACCACTAATCACAAAACAGCAAGAGTTTGGTTGACCTGAGGATATTCCAGCAAATGGTGAATATTTACATTTTTCATTATTTGTATGGCATTATGTTCACATGTAATTTTCAGAAGCAAAAGCCAAATCCCGGTGTGGCCCTAAAATGACCTGTTGAAAATGAATTAACAAGGCTGCTCTCAAAGGTGGTTCACAATTTAAAGTGGGATGTGACAAAAACAAACCTAGCACAGCATGATGCAGTCTTTATGGATGATGATATCTTAATATTAGTTTTTCTAGGAACTGGAAGCTTGAGAAAGCAGAGAAAAAAAAATTAAAATTTACACTACCTTGTTTAATTTGCACTACATTGTAGATGGAGATGAGGTGGTGAGGGCAAACCACTCTTAATTTTTTCATCCACTAAACCAGTATAAAACATCCCAAAGAACGCATAATATCATTACTGTAACCATACTGAAGGACATTTAACCTTTGGCTTTCTATTTCCCAGTCTACCTTAGGTATAGTGATATTTTCCTAGTGTTGTTACCCAAATTTATCTTAATAGCTGTAAAGCTTCATTTCATCCATTGTAGGTTATGCTAATCATGTGGTTTCTTCAAGAAATGTTTCAGCTGACTTATGTAAAAGAGACAGAATAAGGCAGAAAACTAATTTAGAAAAATTTGGAGAAAAGGGAAAACTAATACTAAAAATACAAATTATATAACATACTCAAGATTGCTTTAAGAAATGTATTGGGTAAAACTTTGGATTTTGGTAGGATGATACATGTTTTAAACTGAAACATTGATAAAGCCAGCTTTTATTTTGGATAATTAAGATGCAAGAGTAAACCCCACTAGAAGACAGAATTTCTATCTTCTCAAGACCCAAAACACACAGTTTGCAAAAAGTGGCCTAAGGTCTTCTCTGCTTTACTTGCACAATTCTCTTGAAATCATTAGTGGAGCTTCTATACAGACTGTTTAATATCTGGCTTGTGAAAAATTAGCACTGCCCTTCATTTTTTCATTAAAAAAATACCCAGCTGCAGTTTGTGAGCAGCGTTGTTTGTTGATCTTTGTGGGTTTGGGAGAATTACCTTGCCAGCTATAATCCTGGCACCTGGCTGTATTCCTGGGAGCCACCCCAGGGTCAAAGCCTCTGTTCTGCTCTGGTCTGCCCACCCCTGCCTTTGCCTCCCTGACGCTCACCTGCCTTGCCCAAACACAGTCTTCAGGACGCAGCTCCTTCTAACGACACAGGAACATCTCATCAGAGACTTTCTTTTGAAAATGTTTAGCCACAAGGACACATAGCTGCTCTATCACTTCAATCTTTAACACAAAAAGTGCCTGGTTAGTATTAATGGACCTATAACGAGCAAGAAGTATTGTATGAGCAGAGAAACTCTTTTCTGTGTCTCTGCCTTATTATTTCATTTGTGATAAATAAAATGGGGCTAGCAGCTGAGTTATTCATATGAAGGTTGGAAGAAATATCACTTTTAGTTCCAGAACCCCTGCAGATATTTACGAATTTTACCAAAATATTTTCGTAGATTCCTATTGTTTTTTTACTTAAAAATATGGCAGAACTGAACGAAATGGATAGGTCTCTTTCAAGAATAAAAAAAATTCAATTTCATTGCCCAGCATGTAACATTTTTCTCTGTGTTTCAAATATGCTGTAAAACTAGATCTCCATGTCTTTCTAATAGAGAAACGTAGCACTTTGAAAAAATCACAATAAAATATGAGAAGACTGTTGATGATTCAGCTTTCCATAGTTACACTGTTATGATATTTTTCTACTTTGTTTGCGTTGTTTTGTTTTCAGCAAGTTTTGCTTTAACTGCAGAGAAAATACAGGCTCTCCAGAATTAACTTGTGCTTTAAATCAAATATGGAATAAAAGCCACATATACAAGGGTGTAGGTATATGGCTGTTAAGCAGATAAATCCCTTCTGCCTTATGTGGTCCAGAGCTGGAGGCCAAGATGACTTTACATTTCCTGTAAAGGTTATTTAGGCTTACTAACACTTTTATCTGAGATCTGATATATCTCCTAACAGGAAACAGCAACAAGCAGGGAGAAAAACTCCTGAAATTATTGATTTCCTTTGTTGGATACTCTGCTATAGGAGCACCCTGATAAACCTTGTCTATCAGAATCTGCTGAGAATTCTTCAGTGATCCATGTTAGGAGTTGCATTTGGACTTTTTCCTAGGTCAGCTTGTTATGGCCTTTCTGTCTAAAGCACAAACTTTTGCATAGTACAGCAGTCTGAGGAGTGGGAAAACATGCTGTTCATATCAAGAAGCAGCAGCTGTTAAGTTTGAATATACCCAGAATTAGCAATACTTTCAGGTCCATAATCTAGTATCTAGAGAAAATTGAGAGTAATCACATTTCTTTTAAAAATTTAAGCATTTTAGAAAGTAAAACCAGTTTCTCTAAAAACACTATGTTTTTACAAACATACTTAAAATTGTTTTCCTGAATCCATGACCTTTTGTATTTGGTGGGAGACACTTATTATCTGCTGAATTTTGATCTAAAATTTAGTAAGTGACATTAAACAAAAAGCGTCTGCCTTCACACTTCTCATGAAGTTTCTTTGAATATGAACTCTGTGCTTGCAATGGGTAAAGATGACATTCACTGAATTTTTTATGCAAAGCATAAAGACTCACTTCAAAATATATTTAGTGCTTCATGCAGCCATGTCCTGTTGAAAAATAAAATAAAATGCAAAATCTGGTTTGGGTTTGTGCTTTTAAAAGGGGCAGCTAAAGCAATTGCCTGGATGTTGTAGCCCTGTCTTTACTGAGGCTGGGCAACAGTAAATACAAATCCCACTTCATTATCCCTGCAGTGTCCTCTGAGCTAATAAAACATTATCCAGCAAAATGTGTGCAACCTCCAGACCTACTCTGTCCTTGTCTTTGCTGTGGCTGCCAAGGAGAAAGGCACCTCTTGCCAGCAGTGGTATGAGAGGCCCTTTGGGAAATGATCTGAGACTGCTGGACTTGTTTTCTTTTTGGCTGTTCCAACCTGTACAACCATACCAAAGCACAGCTTCTTAACTTGTCTGGCCTCTTGGTCCAACAGGGGATTAAAGGACTAATAAGATTCTTGTTATTTTGAGGTGAATCTTGTGGTGGGTGCTTAGTTAAGAGTTTGTTTTGCCTGAACAGCTGTGGATACTTAGCTGGTTTTCTAGTTATTTTTTTTAGCAGTCTGCCTGAGGGTTTACTGTAGGCTGCGTGTTTTCTTTTTGGTGGGCTTTGGGATACCTGCCTGTCCCGGCACTGGGTGGTGCCAGTCTCTCCAGCCCTGGTTGCCTGAGCTGGCCCTCCTCTGCGAGCTGCCTGCTTGGCTTTGTGCTGCTTTTCATAGGACTGCCTGGGCTTATGTTGCTCTGACTGACCATCTGCACCATCTCTCTCCATCAGCAGCTAATTTATTCAAATCTCAAGTAAGCCTTGCTTTGCTTGTAGTTTCTCTTCCATTGTTTCCATCTCCTCTCATTCCTGCACTGATTATTGCTAAGCATTGCACTAGCAGTTGAGAAAACTGGAAGATGCTGCTCTTTCAGTGCCCAGTGAGAAGCAGAGGTTGAGTCCCACTGCTTTAAAGAAACACACAGTCATTTCCTAGATAACATCAGACAGTCTACTGCCCCAGCATCTCTCCTTGCTAGGGTGTAGTAGCTCCAAAAGGTAGAGAGTTTGGATGAGACACCTATACCAGAAGCCAACGCCAAAAAGAAAAGGTCAGTGGGACAAATAATTAAAAAAGGGGTCAAACTTCATATGGTGTTTTTGTGGAGTTTAAAAATCTACTCATAGTTTCTAACATATAATACTCCATTATGCATTTAACTGATTACCCAGCTGGTTTTACAGAGAAAACCGCACTGCTGTGTAAACCTGGGAAACGATGAACCTGCTCTTGATTCAAACCTCCAGTCTGAGCAGAGGGGTGATGACTCAGGGAGTGTATGTACACATCAGTCCTTGACTCAGTCCGGGGAAAATGACGCCTCAATGACATGAATTTTAAAGTGACTGGATGCAAGTTCTCATATCTAGGACCAAAGATTTCTGGGATGGCAAAGTGTGCCTTGGAAGGCAGTGACAGTGAGAGACCTGAGGCCCAGATAAACATGTCCCCATGACATTCAGTGCCATGTACCACAGATGTGGCCTGAGCTATATAGGTGAAACTAAATGACTGAAGTTCCCCTCTTTGTCTCAGGTTCTGTTAACTTGCTACTTGGAATATGAATCTGTTATTGAAATCAGAGGACACTGCATGTTAGCAGCAACAAATACAGAGAGGGGCCAGAACTGTGAAATTTCTGTGGGAAAGGAAAAAAGGACATTTTCCAAATTTTAGTTGAGAGGTCTCTATAATGGAGGACCATATATCTTCCAGTGTACAGATCAACTTCCTTTAGTTGATTTAGTTGATTTAGTTGATTTAGTTCCAACAGTGCTTTATTTTATGTACCACTGATCAGATGGCTAAGATTACGTGAAGGTCCACAATGGTAACATGGAGATATGAATGCTGCATCTTAGACCTGAAATAAGACTACAACCTCTTTTTCTTATTCCCTGTTTTCCTGTATTTTTATTTCCTTACAGGAAGTGGTTTCACTTGAAGTAGGTATTTTTCATATGGCCTTATTTGAAAATTTGATGACAGCGGTAAATCAGGAGACCAAAGGAAGTTTTGAACAAAGGTGCTCAGCATTTTTGTTGATAGTTTGAACTACACATGAATGCACAGACCTTCTTCTCATTTTAAATCAGATAATATTCTTGTATTGGGTGCAGCAACAACTTCCATTGCACTGCAACACCATGTAAGGAAGGATCTGGATATATGTTTATTTCCAGCTCCTAAATGCCATGCAACCTAAGGAAACAACCATGACAAGGAAGTGTTTTTGTGGACAGACCGTGGCCCCAGACTGAAAACAGAGGAAGCTTTTACAGTATACATTTAGTTTTGTGTGTAAACTTTTCAAGACCATTTCAGCCTAATAGTCTGAGCTGCATTACCTTGGAGGGCATTGTCATTAAGACTTAACACACTCGGCTAATAAATTACAGTGATGTAGCAGCTTTTATGTCAAAGGATCCTGAAGTGCTTTACAAACTTTACAGTCCATACATGCATGAATCACTTCACCCACTATTGAGGTATGGCCAGGCCAGGGATAAATTGTGGCAGCTGTTTAACAGCACACAGCAGTTCAACACAATGGGTTTAGGAGAGCAAAGACAACATGCTCTCCCAGTGCCAGTCCAAGTAATTCAGAAGGACAGTGGAGAACACCTTGGGAGAGAAAGGGAGGGATTTCTTCCTCATGGACTAGTGCAAGGCATTGTTACTTGACTTTAGTGTCTTTCATCTTGTACCAAGCCTGTTGTGAGAAAGTCTCCTATTTGGGCTAAAAAGTCTGTGAACACACATGTAAGACGTAGGGTTTTGAAACCGTCAAGGAAGTTTGTGTAGGTAGAGTTTTCCTAGCCAAACTGGAGCTAATCAGGATTTAGTGCTGCCTCAGTATGGAAAATACGAAAAATATGCAGTCTTGGTTTAGGCTGTTTTTGCAACTGGGAAACTGAAGGAAAAGCATCAGTTGCACTCTGTACATATCTGTACATCTACTTGAACAGAACCCAGATCTTTAAAGAGCTAGATAGGAAATTAATTTAATTCCCACTCCCTTTCTGGTTACCAGCTGTCTTCTAATATAAAGTGATGGCCCCCATAAAGGCCTTCTGAAGAAACAAGCAATTTCCTGAATAAATCAAGTTATCCTTTCCTCCTTCCCTTTTTTCTCCCTTTCAGTGACTGGTATCTTTAGTGATGATCCTGAGCAGTCTTGTTACCAGCTGCTCTAATCTAGGGGGTTTTGTCATTTCACCTTGATATTTCTTTCCCCATTGTTTTGCCTAAGTGCACAAAACAAAGCCTATGAGTGCAGCGTGCAGGGCTCAGAGCAGAGGGAGAATTGTTTGCAGTTGACACGCATCAAACTAAGGCTGGCTTCTTCCATAAGAATAGATTTATTTTTTCCTTGCAAAAAACATATCTTCAGTTTTTAACTTCTGCAAAAGAGTGTTATTTGAAGAACTCATTGTTTCATTTTCCTTTTTTTGTATAGATCCATGGGCACCAGAGAGAGTAAATGTGAATGTGTTGGGTGAAAATAGTAGAGACTAATGATATATACAGAGTTGTTTGCATTGGGTGCTTAATAGTTTGCTAATTCCTCCTGCTTAATAATGTAATATTTGCATGATTGGAGACCCTAAATATATAGGGTTGTGAATTTCTATCCAAGAGTTCACTGCAGAAATAGTAATTAAGAGGCCTCTACCTTCACTCTTAGTGCCTGATTGTAAACCTTTCTGTTCGCCCGTGGAGGTTTCTAGGAGGATTGCTCAGATGAGTGTATGATACTCACAACCAGAGAGCTGGACCCTTGCAGCCCTGAAACAGACCATTATAAGCAGGAAGAGAATACTTGAGACAAGAAAGTCCACTGATTTCTTTAAGCTGTGAATCCAGCCCACAAAGAGTTAAAAATAAATAAGCATCATAGAGCAGTACCCTACTTATTTTCTAAAGATTGCCAAAATTAATTCTAAAACAGAATATCTAACCAGGATTTTACATATAAAATACTCTAGGTATTGAACCTAGTTTTTGTGCATCCACTCTGTGCTGAATAGAATCTTTTGCTTGTAAATGCACTGAGCCTTAAAAGCAATTTCTGTCATATCACCCTTCATATTCCTATGTCTTTCATTGCCATCCAAAAGGAAACACTTTAACTTCAGGCAATAAAAAGCTTTTAATTCAGATATAAGTTTACATGAGCTATCTTCATTACAGTGTACAATGTAAAAAAAGAGAAAATTTCAAATCATATTTAAAAATTTAATTAGATCATTTCTGCTGTTTTGCCTGTTTTAAAATACATAATAAAACTTCAATAAATTATATTCTGGGTCATATCAGCTTCTTCTCAAGCAAATGAAGTTAAATCTTTGTAGTAACCAGCAGCTTAATTTTCATTAGGCTAGCTATTTGATAATTAGTCATGCACCATAAATCAAGTCCCCAAGTCTTCTCCAGGTTTCTTAATTGAAAATTATTGTTTCTTGGCTCTGTGGCTAAATGTGCAGCAAGTCTGAGGAGTGATAGATGCTAAATCTAGCACAAACAGTTTGAAACAGTCAGAACTTGATAGATCATTGCCCTGAAGGGGCTTGTAATGGTGGAGAGACTGAGAATTTCAAAATTAAAGGTTTGTTCTTAAAAATCACAAGTGCAAAAGCTAGCTGTAGTTTACCAAATAGCTCTTAACCTTCAGCCACTTTTCCTTTCATTGCTAGCTGAATTTCAGTTGCTTTTCTAGTGACAATTGTAATGGATTTGTGTGGCTATATTTGAAAAGTTAAAATGTTGACTTGGAAGGATACAGACTGAGGGTATTTGTGTTCTCTTTTGTTCGTGGTGTTCTTTTTCTGGTAAATCTCATTAACAAATATGGAAGTTGTTTCATTTTTGGCATTTTCAAACACTGAATGAAATGGTGGCAATCCTTTCAGAGCCACTATGAGAGAACAGATGGGCCTGCAATGCATGCCTCAGGTTATAAAATAATTTCAGATATGATGCAATTGTGGCTAAGTAAAAGACTTTTGCAAAGTCAGAAATATATTACTTCACTGAAAGAAGGGAACCCTTTGTAATTTTTCTTTGACAGCCTAGCAGACTTTGTACAGAGCTCAGCTTGTATTTGCCATTCTGTAGATAAGGACAGCCACAGGGTTTTCTGCCATTCATGCCTTGCTTCCTCATGATCCAGCAGCCAAGACCTGATGACGACCGCAGCAGGAAACAGCGTGAATGCTCCATAAATTTAAAAGCGGGAATCAATTGATGCTAAAAAAAAATGGGCCTAAGATTTTAGGAGAAAATTTCCAAACCACATTGGTTCATCCATGCTGAAAACCTTCTCACACCTTATTTAAGCTGACGAACAAATGCAGACTTGGAGCTGAAGAGGGCATTTATTTGTTGTCATATACACCAAGACTTGCACTGCAGTGGTTCTACCTCCATAGCCCATCACAAAACAAAGCTCCACATTGCCAGAACGAGGTGCTGAGCTGAGGGGTGCAGCACTCAGCAGGTGCTCCCCATGGATGTCCTGTATTGTCCACTGTGGTGCATTACAGATGCATTTCTGCTGTACTTGGTTCATCTCCTTCCAAGATCAGCTTTGTACTGCCAGTTCCAAGAATTTGATGTGTGCGTAACAGCTTTCTGAATGTGCTTCTCACAGCAAAGTCAGGGGAGTATGACGAGTAATTAAACTCCAAGGAGGGAGGGACTTAAAAGGAAGAGAGTTTATTAAAATATATAATCAAATAATTATTTTATTTGTGGATCATGTTCTTTTTGGGGCCCTGAAATGACTGTGCATAATCTTATTTTTGTAGAGATTTATTCTTGGAAGGGAAAGTCATTTGCCTAAGGGATATATTGATTTCATTCAGCTGTCACCATCCCTTTATAAGATGTTACAGACAGAAAGCCAAATTCAGTCCCAACTTTGTTTTATTTTTGCATTATACGAAATCTAAATAGGGTGCTGTGATTACAAATGAGAGTTGTTTTCCCATTGATCCAGTTTCACACTGGACTAGATTGCAGCATCAGCTGGGTGAGGAGCAGTAGAGGATGGAGGACAGCAGAGGATGAGGGAGTGAGAGGTGTCTGAGGGCACTTTTGTAGCCTCTCTCCATGGAGGAACTCCCTCCTGGTAGGCAGTGCTGGTGAGGGCCTTCATACAGCCCTCGTGGGAGGAATGGAAGGGAGCCAAAGCCAGTGTGGAATGAGCTTTCCATGAGCAGGCCCCTCATTTGCAGGCAGTGCTGGGATGCAGGGAGCAGGCTTTGCACTGGGCTGTGTTCTGATACACAGAGACATGAGCTGCAGCTCCCGACAATGCAGGGACTGGGGTGGTGTAGATTATGTAGCCAGAGAGAATATCCAGTGCAACACTGTGTGAAACAGGAACTTTCCTCATTAATTAATGAGAGCTGAGGTGTCAGTGCTGACGTGCAGTCTCCACCAGCTCCCAGAGGTGTGGGTGTGCACTGAAGCCACACGCTCTGGCCTGGCCATGGCAACTGCTTAATCAGAGCCACTTTGTTTAGTGGCCTCCTGCTCATGATCTTTTGGGCCCTTCGTTCCCCTCTAGCCTCAGAGGAGCAACTAAGTATTTAATCTGAGGGATGGACCAACCGGAATTTATTCTGTCGTCACCTGGACTGAGCTGAAAGTGTGAAGATCAGTGTGTGGATAATCCTGATTCCACTGAGGTTTATGAGAGAACAGCAGATTTGTTTTTACACAGAATCATGGGAAGAGTTTGTGGCTGGATTCCTTGTGAAGTAAAATCAGGCAAGCTGTTTTTATCGGATTTTGATACAAAATTGTAGAAATATCAAACTATCAATTCTTGGCATGTTTTCCATTTGCATTTATGAAAACAGTTTTTCTAGCTAGTGTGGTTTTCACCTGTTAAAACATTAAAATACTAGCATTATCAGTTTTGTCTATCTTTTAGACTGATAAAAATAGATCCAAATTCAGAGTTTAAATGCCTCCTACTCTCCCATCCTTATTCCAAACACGCACACACAAATAAAGCGGAATGACTGGTGTTTAAGATTATATTTTAGTTGACTGTCAATTGCTATGAACTTCATCCCCATGATGCTAAAACTTCAGGGCTACCAATCTTATTTTCTTAAGGCACAAAGAATGAACACACTGTAATTTTTATTGTGTGGTTTATTTTCAGGATGCAGAGTGTGTATATTCTATTTCACTATCATTTTACAGAACTTTATAAAGATACGAAAAAGATTAAATCTTTTTCTCCCTCATACTTCATCCCACAGTCAGAATCTGAGTTTGCGTACACAAACCAGAATGGCATGTGACTAAAATGGTAGCCTTACTCTGTTAAAATGAAGAAGAACATAAAATAAAAATGCTGTAGCTGTTGTTTCTCACAAGATGCGAGCTCATTGTCAATCTGTACATCTAGGTAGAATTAGTGTAATATATATGATGCAACAGCAACTAGTGGATAGATGAATTTGAATGGGGCTGTGTTCTCCATGTAAGGAAGAGGCAGTGCTTACTCAAATGCTGTTAAAACTCCCTCATTTACAGCTCCTGGAGATGAAACATGCAGCAGATTGCCTGTAACCATAGCAATTGGCTCCGACATGAAAGATCTCCAGCACAGAGGTAGTGGTAATGGCAGAAGCAGTGTGGAAGATAAAGGTGTACAGAGAGAGAGAGTACCAGGTAGAAGTGAACTACAAAATAAGTGAAGACGAGGTGCCCGAGATGGATTCAGGCAGATGTGTGAGTTTGATGGAAAGGTTTGGGCTGGCAAGGTGTTGGGGGAGGACAGGGACAGATGAAGAGAAAGCTGAGATTTTGTCGTTAGTCTGGTGTAGAGGACAAAATCAGAATAGGGCTGCCAGAGAATATGGGGAAGATTATGCTGCTGGAGGCTTCTGCCTCTCAGGTTCTTGCCTTTCAGCAAGGATAGATGGATTTCAGGGACCCCAGTCAGCCAATGGAAGGACTCCACACAAGTTGTTAGCTCTTGATGATGGATTGTGGTGTGATGTGTGGTGTCAAGGTGCAGCACTCAGAAAAATGTAGATATTCCATATCCCAAAGCAGCGCCGGAGTTGTAGGCCTGCACTTTGGAGATGCGGAAGGAAAATGCCCAGAAAAAAAGCACTGCTAAGAGGTGGGGGAGCTCAATTGATTTCAGTTATGAGCACTGGTACAAATAAAACATCTGAGATATTTACTTTAATATTTTGCTTGGTGTCCATTTTTAGGAGCTTTTGTTTTGGGAAATATATAAAAGTTGTTTCCTCTTATTATTTCTGACAAACTTAAAGGGAATCACTTCTAAGAACAAATGCCCTTGTACAGTAATCCATAGAATTATGGATGTGAATAGTTTTTATATAATAATAATGATGATGATTGAATTGACTTATGAATTCTAGAGAAGAAGAATCCACTTACAAGAGGAAAACCATATCAATGAACTAAGGACTGCAGGTCAGGACTCTTTAGCTTCATATACACAGTTTACATCTATCCAAAATGAATTTATGGAATCATTACAAAGATTGGGAGCAAACCTCTCAGAACCCAGTAAGGTCATTACTTTCATCATTTGTCATAAAGACTTTTTCAGTTTTTACTGGAAAAAAAATCTCAGTAAAAGAAAGGTCTTCAGTGTGATTATAGTTTAAATCAGTCTGATTAGGGACAACTTCATTTGAGCAACTGAAATGATACTTGTGTAAGAGCACAGAATCCAGCAGTGAGATTTCCTGGTTGCAGGACTGTACTCTAGGACGGAGCTGGCTTCCTGAGAAAGAGGCTCAGCTCCCACACCACAGCCAGTAAATCCACCACATTGTGCAGAACACATAATCCCCTCGGTGTCCCTCACCCTGCCTTTCCACTACTTTTTCTTGGCTTCTAAAAGTTATTTTTGGTCAGCCAAGCACATCTTTACAGTAGGCAGAGTAAATACAAGATTTATGCAGCTATGTGTCATCTTTAAATCTACTCAACTCCCCAGGTAAAAAACAGGATCACAGCAGTGAACATTTTAATAAACAAGCAAAGATATTGTACAAAAAAGAGAGAACAGATAGAAAAAAAGATGTTACAGTTCAACACCTCCTATCTAGGCTGGAGAAATGAGGCTGAGGCTTGTATACATGTCCCCATTCTGGAGTGTTTTCTGCCAGTGTTTGGTCCTGAATTAGAGCTGTAGGTGATCAGCCCTAATTCATTGTTTCACTCTTCTGATTCTGAAGCAATCAGAAACTCGTGAAACCAGCTGACTTTGCAGGATTTGAAGGCTAAAATCTGATTAAAAAAGGTTGTGGGATATTATCCACTGTCAAATCACTGGTTCATCTTTTCAGTGTATTTTTAGGAACGTGTGATTGCCCTGAGATATCTGCTGAGAGAGAGAAATTCTTTTATGTGTAAGAATTAGCTGGCACTGTTATTGCTAGTATCTGGCAAAGTTTCACTTTCTGCTATGATTTGTGCTTCTAAATTAAATTTGGTGTGATGCTAGCAGCTTGGGACAAGCACCAATTATAAGTTCTGATAAAAAAAAAACAACCTATAAATCTAATCCTGTCTGGACTACCAGCTAAAGATTTATTCCAAATTTTATCTACACCCACAGTGTACCTCAGCCCCAGAAAACACCCTTTTACATCACCACTTTGCAAATCTAGATGGTCTTCAAATGCTTAAATTTTAACATCTGCTAAATAGGGTTAGCTTCACTGTCAAATTGGAACGAGTCTTCAGTGACTGGGTCCAAGTCTGCAATCATCAACTGTCTAATTTGGTAATGGCAACTTCAGCAGAAGCAGGATCAAGACAGATAATTTCTTCCCTATCAAATTTATGTATGTTGTAATATAATGAAAACATTCCCCAAGAGGATTTCCTTTGCTGTGCATAGCACACGATACCAGTTGAACACTTTTCTTAGCCCTTTTTGTATCTTATCTACTGATATTAAAGTGTCCTTGAGAAATACCATGGCTTATATAGGTGCAAGGTGCCTTAAAGGTCTTTTATTGTCTTGGAAAATGTAAATATATATTTAATCTTAATTACTGGAAATACTATACCAATCTTCCCCCCTCCACCAGGAACTTCTCCATAAAAATGCATTCTACCTGGAAACACTATAAGCTAAACTAAAAATTTTCATTTAAATACTGTGAATCCAGACATATCTGAAAGGTATTCCAATTCGTTTAAGGTGTTTAGGAAGTCAGTATTTAGAGATTAGGCTGGAAACTGCAACTCTCTGGTAGAAGAGGTAAATTCCAATAGGGAAAAAAACCCTAAGCTTTTCTGCAAGATGTGGGTTACTTCTAAAATCTGTGGGGGCATCAATTTTCCACTCTCAGGTCAAACTGTAGTCAACACTGATGTCAGCCCATGCAAGCACATATCAATAATGACAGTGTGGCTCAGCCAGCAGTGCTCTTACCTCTTGGCTAGAAGGTCACAAGTTTAAGTCTCCCACCAGGACTTGGGCTGATTCTTAATGCTGACATGGCAGTGCAGCACTGGGGAGGTGTCGAAGTGTTTGAGGTGCCGTCCTTCATGAGAA
The DNA here is from genome assembly GCF_000738735.6 of Corvus cornix cornix. Taxonomy (NCBI): domain Eukaryota; kingdom Metazoa; phylum Chordata; class Aves; order Passeriformes; family Corvidae; genus Corvus; species Corvus cornix. Next base: position 13,286,212 of record NC_046339.1, on the reverse strand, counting down.
GAGATGTTAATCCAAAATCCCTTTCTCCTGTCCCTGCTGTCTCTCTGGGCAATATCGCCATGGCACTTTTGTGAAAAGAGGCTGGCTAAGCCTCCTTCCCAGCCAAAACTCACTGTCACACGCCAGGCTCGGCCGTCCAAGGCAGAGCACAGGCCATTGTGTTGTTGCACCATTACTGTATTTAGTTAAGTACAATGGAAACATTGTTAAGTGTTTGAGGATACACAGGATATGAAGGGCCTAATGCAAAAACCAAAATCTAATGCAGTTTTCTAAATTCTATTGTTTATCATGTCTCTGTACACAGGCACACAAACACATTATATGTATATTTAGAAAGTGGGACTCTGTTAAAAATTACATTCAGCTTGCACCCATTCCATTTATATTATGTGGAGCAATTATATTCCTTCCCTCAAACTGATTTTTTACCATTTTGAAATAAGAACTCTGCATTTAATATTGCACATTCTTTATTATAGAACCATATTGTTTAGCTTGTCATTATATAGAGTTGCTTTTCCATAAGTACATTAAGCATGGGTACTCAGGGGATATTTTCTTCAAAGAAAGTGGAAATTCTGGGAAGAAACGTGTTATAACAACTGTCTATGGTTAAGAATGAGAAATAGTAGAAAGCTTGGATGTTCTCTGAGGAATAGGGTGCATTGTGGAAATGTCATCTGAGGATAGTCATGAACTAAAAGACTGCATGTTCCATTTTATTTAATTTAATTTAATTATATCTTATTTTACTTTATTACCCCTGACATATTGGCTAGAACTAGAGTGTTAAGTGTTCATTTTATTTACAGTACAACACTATTGATAAATGCATGTGTATGTGACCTAAACCTCAGGAACTACATATAAAGAATCACTATGGAAAAGATTATTACATAGCTACAAGTTTGGGAGCATATCATAATAATGTAAGAATTTTCCTCCCCCTCAAATTAGAAGCTCTATTTTCTTCTGAAATTAAAGTACCTATTTAAAAAAAACCAGTAAACCAGGGAGTAAAACTTCAAAATAATGCATTCTCCCTTTTTTTAAATCCCCGTTGCATAATATGAAGTCCTTAAACTCTTTTTGCAGCAGTCCTGCTGGCTTTCTGTTGCTTGATATTCTGACCATTTTTGAACCCTTGAACTCTGACAGAGAGGAGGGACTTGGAGAGGTTGTCATCTGATCTATGTAAGAAGGCAAAAGGAATAGCTTTCTCTTTAATAGCACTCTTTTCTGCTTAACAGTTGGTGGGAGATTAAAATGATCTAGGTGGATAAGGCAGGTTAAAGGTCAAGGGACACCACAACTCTCCCTCTTCCCCACATGTCAAAATATAGACAGGTCATTAGAAGTTAAAATTTTGTGACCCTTTCCAAAATATTTCAGTTTATATATGATAATTTATATTATTTATCCATTAATTTTTATTGTTAATTCCAATTCTTGAGGGGGACTGGACCCCTACTAGGCTACTGTCCAGCCTGTATAGTCGTCAGGTGCTGACATTCTGAGTTTCAGCCATATTAATTGCTGGATAAAGGCTATAATCCCCTCTCTTTGAAGCCCAACACTGATTTTTAGGCAGTACTTCAAAAGCAGCACACAACTGAAGAGGCATATTTCCTACTAGCACTGAATCAACATGATTTACTCTGTTTGCATTCATCTACATACGCCGTGCATATTTGGCTGCACAACAAAAAGGTGTGAGTTGGCTGTGATATAGTCTAAGGAGAGGTTTTTACTCTCTTGAAGTTGATGCATGACCTCATTGGAGACATACCGTTCCAGATCTTTGCTTTAAGCATCATTTGGAAAGTATAAACTCCTATATCATGCTTTTGTTACCAATGAAAAATCCTGCCTTACGTTGCTAGAATTTTTTCCTCCCTCAGCATCATATTAAAACTATAATTTAGAGTGAGGTTATTTCTTATGCCGTGAATAAATAAGGCCTGTGTTTTGTAAAAGCAAACCTTTTTCGAAACATGGATTTTAATATCTTAAATACTGCAGTTTCTTAATTAAATGAAGCTGCGATCCAGCAGCAAATATCCATTATTAAGAATAAATAAACATATAGTTTAGCTTGTTTTCGGGAAAAGGAAATGGGTGAAGAGGTCTTTGAATCATAAACAAATTTGTAGCAATTGCAGAGCTCACGGCTGAGTGTCGGGGTGTTCCTCTCTTGTGGCTGTGCATCTTTTTGTGGCAGGGTGTGCTTGGCTTCTGGCTGGCTGTCCACAGAGCCGCACTATGGGGACCGTCTCATCCAGGATTTGCCAAGTATACTTAGTGTTATGTTTGAGAAAGATTAACAATATTTCAGATCAAAGGAGAATCCTGCTGCACGGTCTTACAAGATTGTCATTCACTTCCATTATGGCTCATTTGCACAAGATTTTCATGTAATATGTGCCATTGTTTTGATGGCAGTGATTTGACATAAAGACAGGGCCAAAATGCTTCTCGGAGCCCCACTCCGCCAGGCTGGGGGGTAGCTGGGGTGCAAAGAACTTGCCAATCATAAAATGCAACTTTGTCTCAGTTATATTAAAGCCTTTATCAGGTGGGAAACTTTTGAATAAGCTTTGATTCAAGGAGAAAAACTAACAATGGCTGGTTTTTATTAGAGTGTAGGCACTGTTTTAACCAGGTAAAATTTTGGTTAACAGGGAATAAAAACCTTATGCAAAGAGCAATTTTGGTCGGCCACATATTCTGATGGTTTTTTGTTTCTTTGAAATACAGAATTTGTTTTAACATGTTTTGTAAAAGTTGGAGAGCCCCATGGCAAGAGTGACACATGAGAAATTTATTTCTCCCAAAATTTATTGTTTAACCTAGTAGCTTCTTTTTAAAAATCAGATTTCCCAGGTGGATGCTTGGCAGACACTTTAAAATGCAGATGCATTAGACTGTAGTGCAATACAGGAATCAATAAAATTTATTAGAGGAGAAAAGTAAACTATATCACATAATTTTCTTCAATTCCTTTCTTTCAAGTAATAACTTTTTAGGTAAGGTCAGATTTTATAGGTAAATAAAAGTTGAACTTTATTAAGTTGCTGGAGCAGTTTAGTTTGATTTAAAGTCACAACTTGGAACTGGACAAAGCCTGTTGCTTTGGCTTTAATACACCCTGTTGGGCTTAGGTAGCACAGGAAACTCAGTACAGGAGCTGATCCAGGATGCCTGATGCTTGAATCTATAAATCCCACTGAAGTCGAACTTCCAGTGACTCCAGAAAAGGACTACAGGATGACCACCCTTTCCTGTCCAGCTAAACACCTTAGGTAAAATTATTCAAGTTTAAACCAAAATTTCAGCTGTAACTGTAAGTTTCCTGACTTTCTGTGGGTCTAAATTGTCATTAAGGTTTTTATTTATGGTTTTTACACTCTATTTTTTAGGCAGGGTAGTTTGTTTTCCATCAGTGGGGGGGGGGGGGGGGGGAAGAGAAAATATGAATACATGACAAGATGTAGTACATTGTATAGGGATTTAGAAAACAATTTACTTCAAAGAGCTAATGATGTCTTTAAAGCTGTTAGTTTTGCATGTGGAGGTATAATGCTAGTAAATGCATACGTAAAACTCAAAAGAGAAGTTATTGTGCAGAAAATTATTTCAAGATGTAAATGGTGTATTCTACTGTTTTTTGTGGGTATAATTAGTTAATAATTTGTTATGGAAAAGACACCTGAAACAATTAGTTATGAACTGCAAAGAATATTTCAGAAAGAAAGAAATGTTTAAGAATGCCACTGAAGTGATGTGTTTCAAATTGTTTTCACACTTTGCATTGCAAGTTACACTTAAACACATCTGGTGTGCTTTAAAAATGAAAATAACTGAAATATCCCTATATGAAAATGTGTGATGGAAGGAACCTTGTGGCTGGGTTATAAAATCTTGGGAAATGGACTGTAAAGTGGAAACAGTGAAAAACATTTCACTTTGGTGACGATAGCTGGCATCTTCCTTCTAGACTGCCACGAAAAGGATTTATTTCAGGAAACTCATCGCATACCGTGGAAGGTAGCATCTATATGTCAGCAATTCCACTGACATTTTATGGATATCTTAAAAATATAAACATTAAACTGTTGGATCCCTATTTTTCTCCCTGCTCAGGAAATGCTTGCAGAATACACGAACAACAGCGCCCTCTGCACCTGAAACCCCTCCGGTTATTAAACCCAGACGTTCCTACGTGCTGGAGGAGCCTTTAATTTCAATTACTGCTTTTTTCAGCTGCTGGTAGGTAGAGCTGGGCAGCGGGGGAGGGGTGAGAATATTCAGCTATATTTTTAAGTGCTATGTAACTTTATAATATTACCTGAAAGCTTCAGCACCCTTAGGTATAAAATTTACAGTAATACATAGTTTAAAGTTACATAGAAAAAAACTAAGCACAAAATAGCAGCAGAGATGTTGCAGTTCTGCATTCCCTACAGCATAATTTAGATACCCAGTGTTGCACTTTTGCATTCCCTACAGCACAATTTAGTTCCCCAGTGTGTCGTTAACAGTGAAGTACGTCACAGTCTGGAGTTTTGTTTTAGTACAGGTTGGCTGTATTGTTTTAATAATTTTTGACTCTTCAAATATTAGATACAGAATCAGAATTATCTGTTTCTTATAGTGCTTAAAGATTTATTCTGAGGAGTTTTCAGAAACCAGTAGTAAAGCCAGACACTGATATGACAGTATTTCAGGATTTGTTAGACATAATGATGCATTTAAAATTGGAGAACTAGCAATTTTTGCAAGGCTCAAAACAGAATTCTGCAAGAAAATAATTATTATAAGAATGTACTAATTTGAAGTAAGTATTTTATGTTCCTATAATAATACATGTAAGAAAATGGTCCTGTGTGAAAAGTTCTTGCATAATATTTCTCAATGATCAAAAAGAACAAAAATTATTTTCTATGTGCTATTTATATAAGCAATTAGTGCAGCTGAGGTGCTAATTAAGCCCATAATATACTTTGCTTATTTTTATATAAGGCATTATATGAGCTGTCCAAAAAGCTCACAGCAGAAACATTATATTTTTCTTAAATTAAAGCAGCAGTTTTTAGATACTTTTCACTAGAATTTATTTCTTCAAAACGGAAGCAGTGAAATACTAGAATTTTACATATATATATTATATACATATCCATGAACTATAGAAATGTAGCAGGAAACTTTGAATTTTTAAAAAATAGATTATCTTTTTCCAGTTTTTCACTGGGGATAATTTAATTCTTTGCTATTTCTCATCCCTTCCTTAGTCAATAATTCCTTATCTTTAATATGAAAGTAGCTCCTAATTGCAAGTTGTGTGTCTGAAATATGAGTTTTAGAAATGTTCAGGGTTATTTCGACATGGATTACAGTTTATGGTTTTAAACAAAAAAATGAGTGGATTATATGGAAACTATTATAAAGGACTTATTTTATAAAATTAAAGTAGTAAAGTTAACACCAAAGAGAGGTACTCTCTTGCTTTAGTAGAATGGAAGTAGATCTACATCTACAACATAATATTAATGTGACAAAATATGTTTTTAAAATTTACTCATTTAAGAAAGGCAAACTGTCACAGCAATTAAGAAGTAGAAAAGTAGAAAGCCTAAAATCATATCACTTCTGCACATGAACCAAATACTTTCTAAGAAAATTCAAAGATATATCTGAATACTAATGTAAGCTAAGATTATTGATGTGAAAGGGATTTAACAATCAGAAAACAATAGTTCTTTGTTACATTTTTACTTTTAAGCAATTTAAGATGCTGCTTGGAAAGATATGAAGTTGCACAGAATTTTCAAATCCAAAGCACTAATGGCTCTTAATATCACTGTGTTCATTTTAAGATCAAATTAAAAGAGTGAAAGAACGGTGCAAATAATTGTTTCATATGTTCTTTGCTTGTGACTGCTGTAATCATCCAGGCTGATTTACAAATGTAGACTTGAAGGTTTCTCAGCTTCCTGCAGTGTAGAAGACTGTTACTTTGGCACTCACACTCATGCCCTTGTAATCACCACTCAAAACTGTGCCCTGGTACTTCCAATTCCCAGTGTCTTGATTGAACACCTCATTCTGTGCTAACAAGGTGTCCAAGGTATTTGAATAGGGACTGCAGTCAGAAAATTGTTAATGGCTTCACTCATTAAGAGTTGCTGCACTAGTTTTGGTAATTTGGTAACTGTCTAAATTGCAAGTTGATTTTTTTCCTTCATTTTAAATAATGATGCTAAAATTTGAGACCAGGAACACTAACAGCTAAAAAACCCCAGAAGGGTGCTTAAATCACTGTATTTGTATTAAAGCAAAGGGTTTTCATAGCAGAAAAGGTAGGATTTTAATTTTGAGGTTATGTTTTAAAATTATTGAGAAATGCATAAACAAGTATTAAATAGAAATCTAAGGACAGAAAATGCATAAAAAGGAAATAGTAAAGTGTAAAACAGCCTGAAGATAGTAAAGAAATTATTTAGGAAGCAAAGCTAATATTAAAATTACAAACAAAAAAGTAAGAAAGAATTTGCCTTGGACCTGGATATACTTTTTTTTTGGTAATTGGGATGAAATTCTTTAAACCAAAAGGATTTATAGCTGCAGGAAATGGTAGTATATGTACCTGAAAAAGGCCTTAGGAGTCTTAAATATTTTTTTGATGTATTGCAAGCTAAGCAGAAAGTAAGCCAAGATCAATGGGCCTGATCCTGCAATCCACACTCAAATAAGAATATTTTTCTTTTTCACATTTCTGTCTGCTGAGAGCAGCACTTAGAAAGAAATGTATTCTCTGAAAAAAAGCAGTAAATTGTTATTAAAATTCATTAAACAAATGACATGAGAGAGATTTTTCTATTTGTATCCTCTCTGTCATCTGGGATAAGTAAGTTACTTTCTTGAAGTAGGAATATTAAAGCAGAGAGTAGGTTCTGTTTTCAAACAACATTTTACACCTGAAGAAAATTTTCCCGTGGAAATTTAATATTTGAAGTGGAAAGAAAAATTTTCTGAAAAAAACCCAGGTGGAAAATCATAGCTTGCAGGTTTTTATTTAATCCACTAAAAGTTTAAGCCACCCCTAAAAACTCACGATCTACTCCTTTAAATACAGGATTAAAATTCAGCAAGTTGGCCTCTGCTGCATCTTTTGACCAGGTTTTGTGGTTTTTCAATTACATATATATATCTTTACAAATAATCTCTCTGTGGCTACGAAAGCTGCACACACAAACGGACGGAAACTAAAGGAAACGCTAACACTGGCCACACAGAAAGCACTGTCAAAAGCGCACTATAAACAAACTGAGGAGATATTTTTTTCCCCTGTTGTTTTTCTTCCATTAATTTTAAATATTCTTTGTAACTTTAGAAAGCAAACTACTTTCCAGGACAAGTGTGGATAATATTTTTGTGGTAGGTGGTTTGAGCTTGTTCTTTACCGAACAAGTATATACGTTAATAAAAATCATACCGGAAAATGTAAAAATAATATTGTACATATTTTGCCAGATTTGAAATATGATATGATTTGGCCTTCACAGGAATATTCTAGCCAGCAGGCAATACTCATCTGATTTTGTTCAAGCAGAATCTTTCATACAGCTCCTTTAACCACTGCACTTTCATAAAGTTATGCTACCCACATCATTTGTCTCTCAGCTGGCTGGGACATCTCTCCAAGGTACACAGCTCTTGCTCATGATGGAAAAAAAGATTGTGAGCAAAAGAGCAAAATGAAAGCAGTATTTACAATGCTGCTACAGTTTGCTTAGAGATGTGCAGTGAGCAAACAAGTTAATATGAACTGTTGAATGGAACATACTGCTTGAACATCGGAGAAGAGCAGCACGTCTTTCTGTTTTACTTTAATTCTTATCTTTATTTAGATTAATGCTTTTAAAAACTTTCTGGCATTCCTATTTATTCAATAATGGGAATTATACTAATGTATAAAAAGCAAAGGGCCTATTAATATATCAATGTACCAGTTTTCTTCTGTGTGCTTATTTTACTTTTCTCTGATTGCAGTTGCAGAAGGTGTGGATAAATAAATTTTAGAAGAAAATATTTTTGAGTTTTGTTGCTTGATGGGTGTATTTCTGAGCTAGACAGTGGAGGGTTTTTTTCATTTTAGTAGTTAGGTCATTCCTCTGGAACGGATTGTGAAAATAAAATCCTATCTGTATAAATTGAAAACTTTTCTTTTTGAACTGGAAGTTGAATACAGACCATGACTTTTCCATGGAAAAATTACAGAAATAATGGCCCCTGGCTGTGGAGGCATTTTTTTTGTTTTTCATGAATCAGGCACAAAGTTATTTAAATTAACTCTGGTCTCATCACCCTAATAGAATATCATTACTGATCTTTAGAAAAAAATATTAGAAATCAGCAGTGTGTGGATGCAATGGCAATAGCTGTTTGACCAATTTCCCCAAATAATTTTTTCTTTATTGAAAAGCAAGACTACTGATGACAGTACTCACTCATGATACACATGCTTCGTGCATTTCACACATTATCTTTTTATGTTAATTACATGGATCAAAAGTACTAACTACTCTATTGCTTCATGATCAATAGAGGCTAATTTATTTGCTCTCTTTTAAAAGCAGTTGTTAAAGAAAAAAATCGGAAGAAGAAACTCTTAATATTTCCATGTAATTAAAAAAGACATGGCAAAATAAAAAATTTACTACCCAGGCTTAGTCTACAGCTATGCACCACCTAAAGTGTTCTGCTCTTCTGATTGGATCCACTACATAACTCGTACTCAGGTATGATTACATGGACTGCAAGAAAACAGATTTAATTTCTCTGTGACTGCTGCCTAACAAAATGCAGGATATCAGGTACCACAGCTACAGCAATTTAAGTGCTAATACTTCCTTAAATGTGAATATTTTGTCAATTTTTCCCTTCCCCCTCCTGACACTGACACCTCTGTACTGACACTTCTGTACTTCACTGGTTCCTATTTCAAATGTGTGAAATGTCCCTGAAATGAGAACCCTTCCCCTGAGTGTTCTGGATTGGTCCCTTTGCCAAGGGATGAGAAAGCTTGAGGTAGTGTGAACCAGTGGATCCACCCCAGATCTGGCACGCTCTCCAGTGGCCTGTTTCTGCCTACTAGTTCCTGTGCATGGGCTTCCTACATAGCTCCTCTGCGCCTTGATTAGGTGGGAGACAGACTTTGGTGGTCCCAGGTGTATCCTGCCCTGAAAAAAGACTCTGATCTAAAGTAGGGGCAGAATCTACAATTTTAAGACACTCCTGAATGAAAAAGGCTGGTGCCTTACCTTAGCAATGAATGCAGCAGCTGAAAGATAGCCAATGTGCTATCCTACCACTGCCAAAAGACAAGACATTCTTTCTGACAACCAATTCTACAGAAATTTGTCACTAACCAGAGCAGAAAGAGAACTGAGGTCTTCAGAGGATCCGCTCATCTGCTCATCCTACAGCTCAGCACTGTGCTCCTCCCATCCAGCTTTGCCAGCGATGAGAGTGCTGAGAAGTGCTGAGTTTCCCAGGCACAGGCACAATGAAGGAGCAGGGACAATGGGTGATGATGAGAAAGCTTGACACTAAGAGGAAGCACCTTTCAATACTTCTCCATGCCTCCTCTGCAGCACAAGATAAAAAGGGCTGAGGAGAATAGTGAGAAGGAGGGTTTCCGTGGTGAGTAGGTGGCTCTAATGTGACTAAGCCCAATCCTTAATAAGGAAGTACAGGAAGCATTTAGGTTCAGCATTATTCTCACTGGTAGCTTCAGCCCTCCCTTTACTCCAATATCAGATTTCTCTGCACTTCCTGTCTTCTTGCTTTGTTGGTTCGTACACAGCCCTCAGCATGTGCTTTGTAAAAATGGATCACACAAGATGACGTGGATTTAAATAGGTGCAGTGCCTTTTTCAACTGTTGATGGATTCTTCTTGACTGTGTTCAAAACCTCCATTTTCCAGCTGGAGTTAAGGCTGGCAATGGAATTCATTACTGGGAAAATTCTTACATGAGTCACAACACGATTAAAACTATCTGTGTATTCCATACTGATTGTTTGTTCGTGATAGGGTTTCTTTTCCTCCTCCATGTAATATCGGAGATGTGGGCATGATATTTCAGTACAGGGCATCTAGTCCATCAAAAGTATCCATAAAAGCCTTTGGAGCAACTTGCTGAGCCATGCCTATTTCTCTGATCCATACCACAGTGACTAATAAGTTCAATATAATAAGTAAACAATAAGTTATCAGTCCTGGAAAAACACCAGCTGGATAGATAGGAAATAGCTCAGCATTGTCATGGTCCATTGTTCTTTTTCCCTATGCAATTCTTAAATTATATGCATTTTACACAAGCAAGGTCTTTCCCAATCCCTGGTGAGTCCATCTTCCACTTAGAAAAAAAAGAGCTATGGGTCTTTCTGAAGTTTTTGGGGAATCAGGACCACTTCAGCTTTACTGGCAGGTTTCTTTGGCTCTTAGGGGGATGCGTGTCACTATAATGATTTGCTATAATCAGAGGAAATGAGTTTCTGTGTGATGTGGGCAGTAGTGCCATTCATGAGGTCTCTGAAGTGGCTAAGGAATGTGGATCCGCCCCAAATCCCTGCTCAGGTCAGAGGTGCATCATTGTCTTTCTGAAGAATATCTACCAGAAGGACTTAGTGCTAATGTCCTGAAGGGAGTACAGAGGGGTTAAGGGTGTCTTTGGTGCTGATGAATGTGTTGACTGAAAATATTAGGAATTTTACTGAATTTCTTGGATACTTGTAAAGGCACTTTTATGGCTCCTCAAGTTTTGTCTCTATGTCCTTAACATCACTCTGCCCTAGTTCTAATCAGTATCTAGTTTGGGTTAAAAACATGCCTCACTTTCCTCTGAGGTAGTAAACTAGATCTTGAATATTAACTCAAGCTGTCTGTTTGCTCTTGCTTCTCCCAAGATGCACCCAAAGAAGACAAGATCAGTGTTTGCACTTTGGTGATCCTGTGTGCATGCCATGAGTCTTTGGACTTGCCCCAGCTTGGGAATGGTTCTGGGCAAAGAAGAAGTTGTTTTGGGTACTGGGGAGAAAAGAAGGGCTCTGATGCTGGGGCATGCATTGCTGATGGTGTGGAGAGCCAGCTCTGGCAAAGGAATCGGGTAGTTTCTGCCTCTGTCTTCTCTGGCATCAACAGGTGAAACAAGAAGTTTCTCTCATTGCTCTCTGCTTTTGCTCAAGCCCTGTTTATATTGCTAAAATGCCTTGAACTGAACTCCTTATTGAGTAAGGACTAAAAATCTTCATTAATTCTTAAATCTTATTGCTAGGATGATGTATAATTTGCTTTGAATACAAATCTGGTTTGCCACTTCACAGGTAGCAGTGGGGTCTAAGAAGTGTACAGCACTGGGCGCCATTCCCACTTTCAACTTGCAAGAACACAGTTTGAGGGGAAGCACTGCCATGTCTCCAGTGAAGGCTGTGTCTTCAAGGTCTGGATGAGCCCCACGTGCTTGGAGTTCCATCCTGATGCATGGCATGAAAGCTGCAGGGTCAAAGACTTTTAACCAAACATCAATTGCTTCTAACACTGTTACAGTGCTCCACGTGTATAGCACAGAGAACAGAATCACCACTATTTTTACTTTCACACATTAAAAAGTCTCAGCATTACAAATTTTTCTTACTATGTTTTACACAATCAACGCAAATTATATCCTGCTTCACACCACCTTGTGCTCTGCCTCTCCTTAATGAATACACTGTTAAAGTTCATTCCACTACTTGCTGGTCCATCTTTGGCCAACACGGACCTAAGATTTTTTAAAAATAAGTTTTCTCGCTACTGTGAAGTAGAATAGCAGAAGACTTCCATGAAATGATTTCTTTCTATCTGAAATCAGTGATAGAGCTCCCAGGTGTAGTTAGTTAAGATCTATTGTTGATATCCTCTTCTGGTAATATAAGCGACATGTTTTTTCATCAGCAGATTCTTTTGTTTTCATGTGGATGGTTTTATATGTTATATCTGAAAGGAATAAAAGGAAAGACAATATCATCTAGAAAAAGTGTGACTATGTGGGTACAGAAAATGTTTGAATTTTTTCAATCTTGATAATAAACCTGGAATATATTTATTGATGCATCCCAGATAAGCAATTTCTATTGTGATGTGTTCTCTCAGAGAACTGTACTATGGAAAATTGAGAATAATGGGTCGTGTCATGTCTTCAGTCCATGTGCAGAACTCACACTGATGTCAATAGGAGCTCCCTTCACAAAACAAGGCCTATATATGACCCATAGAGTCACTAGTAGAAGTTTCCCATACATAACTACAAAATTAATGGAGCATTGTAATCCATTTTGCGATCTAATGAAATACACCATGATTTAAATTGCAATTAAACAGAGAGATGTCAATAGGCATTGATGAGTTTCCACATGAAGACCGCAACATTCCTGCTACAAAGCTACAGCTTTTGCAGGGTAATGGCTCATAGATTCTAAAAACACCTTTACTCAGAGCATTATTGATTAAGCATCTCAGGAGCCTTAAACATGTGAATTATATCTTTAGTTGTAAGACAAAATTTGTATATCTAAGACTTGATCTGTTCTGGAAAGATCACAGAATCTCATGTGATGGAATTCAGCATTTCTTAATTGCCTTACATTTAAAAATTGAAAATCATAACATTAAGTTATGCTTTTGTAGCAGGGGGAGGTTGGAAGGTTGTAGAGCTCATGTGATTCACAAAGATGTTGTTTAAAGTTCATATACTTGATGGCCTTTCATCTGTCCATGACTTTTTAAATTATTTAATGTGATAAAATATTCTGTGTTTGTGTTTGTGTGAGAAATGTCATGAAATAATTAGGGTGTGTGTATTTCACAGCATAGAGAGACCAAGTTTCATTACAACAGTGTTTAAACTCTACACCAGAACTTTTGAATCCCACAGTAATATTAATCTTCTAGTGCTCTGAAATATTTCATTCCCTGCTTCCTACCCTCATAAAAATACACACAGAGCTGTGGCTTATCTTTGAAATTACCCATTGACATAAAATATGAGGACTATTATTTTCAACTGTGTTTCAAGGAAGTGTTTCTCAGTATGCTTACTAGGCAGAGCAGTTCTGGTCTTTAGGCAGGAGCTCCTGTGATCCTTCCCAGAAATTGACCTCCCTGCTTGCCCTTGCCCCACAGACTGGTGCGTTCTGACAACACCTGGCTGCTGGGAACTGGCTTTCTTATTTCTTCAAGCAATAGTTCATCTCCTGTTTTGCATAATTATGCAAAATAGCGAGGATGCCATTATCTGTTGTAATATAGTTATCTCTCACTTGAATGGGACAAGTCCTGGTCAGAATGCTGGAGACTCAAGGCTTCAGCAAATCCACAGTGTCCTGAAATTTTCCAGTGAAGAAAGAGCAGAGTTTGCTGGACTCCAAATGAACTAAATGAGGAATCCATTCCCCTAAGACTATCTGCAAACTCTGTCAGAACCCAAAATTTTTTTCAGAGTTTTTTTTGGTGTAATTATATGGACTAGACATTATATATGCTCTTTCTAGAAATTAAGTAGAATGTGTTAGAATGATACGACTAAAAGTTGAAGTATGAAACACGTTTCTTATTACAGAACCACAATAGTTATTAAAAAAACTGAAACAACGCATAGAAAAGCCCAAGAGAATTTACAATAGAATTTTTGAGGAATTTTGAGATTGACCAAATAATTTTGCATTGGGGATTTTTTGACATCTGCTGGTTGTTTTGTTTTATTTGTTTTTTTGGTTAGGTTTTTTCCTGTGGCTTCTCTAGCAGTTATCTTGCCAGAAGGTTTATTGGTGAGAAGGCTGGGCAGCTATTTTGCGATGTTCTCACAAAGCAGTAGGTCTCATTTATTCCATGACAACACCTCCATTTAATATCCCACCTTAGCAGGGAGATGAATACTTTGCAACAGAGTCACTCTGGGTTGAAGTTTATCTCTAGACAACATATAAACTCTCCCTGGAAACTGTTTAAACCAGGAGTACATCTAAGAGCTGTTTTTTCTTATTGTTTCCTGATTTTCTGGACACTAACCAAGACCAGCAAATTCTTAAATCCTATGAATTATTTCAGCCATCTGTAAGTTATAAAAGAACTCTGTTCAAATACCTGAGCTGATTTCTGTTCTATTGCAGGTTGCTCCACTGTTGAGCCTGCTTTGGTCTGAAAAAGGCTTTGGGTTTTTTTTTCCTTCTTCCTTTGTCTGCTTTTTCAGCTTACACCTTTTCTATGAGAATGGTATGAGATGACAAGAAAAGGTCTCTGAGCTCACCATTCTCTACTTCCCCCACACTGCATTTGGAAGGTAATATATAAAACTTCATCAGCATAGCCTGGACACTGCTGTCCCAGTAAGGGCTACAGGGAGAAAGAACCAGGATCTCAGGTTTCCTGCTTATATTTTCTTTTTTTAACCCTTTCCCCTTGCTGCCCTGACACACAGGTGATCTTTCGTCTTACCTTTTTCCTTTGATCAAGATGTAGTCTGCATAATAGAACAAAATTTTGTTCTAGTGAACTGTGAAGCTCAACTTTGGAAGATCTACTGATTTCTATTAAATAAAGCAATATTTCTTCCTCCCCACAATCAGTGGATTTTTTTTCCCATAGTCAAGCTTGCTAAGAACATTTTAAATAATGTTTTTCTGGACTGAAACTCTCAGTTCTCAGACTCTTCTCCTTTTTAGTCCTGTGAACATAGTGCTATACTGTATGTCAATTTGGTCTTGTTTGTGGGTTCATTTTCCCCTCCATTAGAACAGCATTTCTCTCTCTTTTTTTTTTCCTTCTTGTGATATTGTTCAAAGGCTTCTTGTGATGCCTTGAAAAAAGTTATTGATTGTTAGATCATTTCTCTCATTCATTCAGATGTTTTCTGGTCCCCAGATGGAAACATCACAGCTGCTGCTCTGGAATTCACTATCGACTTTTGTCTCTGGATTATCAGAGCCCCCAGCAAAAAGGCCTGAATCCAGGCACCCTTTTTCCCTCTGTTGAGACTTAAAGCTGTTATCCTTCCAGCTCAAAGGAAGTCCCAGCGCCTGTATATGGCCAGAGTCTGGAGCAGTAAGGTCCAATGATTACTTTCTTTGAGCTATTTTTCTAGTGCTCCTTTTTTTTTAGTTTCTATATAATTTTTCAGCTCTTCAGTAGGAGCACCAGATCTCAGAGACCAGTCTGATTTCCTGCCTCCCTCTGCTGTTGTTATTTCTGTGCTGGTTATTTGTTACATGTTTGAGGGCCAGAATCAGCCTGACAAATTAGAATTTTTCAAAATTCAGCCTTTTCTGACCAGCAGCCGTCTGCTCAGACAAAGAAGAAAGTGGGAAGGATTGCCATATTTTAAATGTTTTTCACCCAATCCCTCAAGCAAAGCCTCTTTTTTAAATTCAAAAAGTTGTTATGATTCAAAGAAAATGCTTATTCTACACACTGTTTCCTTTCCATTAAAGTTTATTTATACCGCCCTCCTTGTCTGAGGGTATAATTATGAATGATCTAAGCTTGTACTGAAAATCCTAAATTAAAAAATACATCTGTTGCAAGGATCCTCTCACCAGAAACCTTGAAAATGTTATCCTGTCTGTGCATCCATATATCTGTCTGTCTCTCTGTAGGTTATGGCTATCCTTTATATGTTCCAGAAGTAAGTGGGATTAGATAACTTGCTTCGTACTTTAACTGCTGTACACATTCATGAAAGAAATAAAACCGCGTGGAAAACTGAATACATTTTATATTTATTTATAATGACTTTTCAATCACATTTTTCACTTGTTAACAACTAAGGGGATTAGATTGTATTGTTCTTCCCCTTCTAGGTTTAGAAATAATCATAAGTGTGAGAAAACATTATTTAAATGGAAAAGGTTAAGTTTAGAAAGAAAAAAGAACTATAGCATGAATGACATGAACTGCAGCAGTGTTCATCCAAAGCAAGGTGTTTTCCTGACAACAAAGGGCAATAGCTTCAGCCCAACTTTTCAGCATACCTCAGGAAGCATCAGTGAAACACATTTATTTTTAATTAAGGCCAATTCTGTCCCGACATTTGCTTTAAATATGAGGACCAAAGAGCATCAGAACAGGACATTACTTCTACAGTCCTTTGAAGCTGCTGCCTCCTGATATGTAGCTCCAGAGAGGGCAACACCACACGGACAGTGGATTCATAGCAAAATCTCCACTTGGCAGAAGATATCTAGACAGCACTTTTCTCAGTTGGATTTCACCTGACTAATAATCTTATTTTTCATTTTTTAAACATTACAGTGAAATGAGTCCATTAAGATGCCATAATGTTAATTAACATTGTCATAAGTTCTTCTTTCATTTCACTTGCATGCATTTTTCAAAGGTACCTTGTGGAAATGATTCTTTTACACTGCCATTTGCCTATATATCATCTCATGCCAGTACTGAAAGGTTAAATGTTATAATTTATGCTAATTTTAATTTTTCCCTAGTGCCATAGGCAGTACAAATCAAGCAGCAGCAATTGATTATACATCACTGACAGTATAAAACAGAACAAACATACAGTTTTGTCAATGAAAGGCCTGTGCTGGGTTAGTCATAGTTAGGTTGTTATGGCCTCCTGAGAACAGCAGTCAAAGCTGAGCAATAATGATGATATGAATATTTATTCTGTGCATAATTTTGGACCCAAGCCATATTAATAAATAATTTTCCATGGTACTTTTGTGCCTCAAGAAGTTTGATGGAAAGGCTGTTTGCCTCTTGAAGAATTTTGTGCAATAATACCAGATATACATTTGGGCTTTGGCTTTTCAGAGAAGGGCCTGATGTTGTAGAGGTCAAGCAGAGTTTCACTGAAATATGTTCCTGTACAAGAATATGTAGGTTACAATTTCAGGAGAAGGAAGAACCTAAGGTCTGGCTTAGGCTGTCAAAAAGCAGAAACATATCACTAGCTTGATACCATCTGGCAGCTAATTTGTTCCCCGTCACTATCATAAAGAGTGTGTTTGGAGCTGAGGAATGATAGGTTCTCAGACAGAGCTTTTCAAAGAGCCAGGATAAACACCCAAGTTGTTCATTTACTTGGGTCTTAAACCCTTCCCTCCTCACAGCACAGAGAAGGCAACACATCACCATGGCTTAGACCTCTTCAGGGTACATCTTTGCTGCTACTCTGCTCCTCCAAAACTAGCATTTTCTCCACAAACGCAGCCTCTCCCTACATAGCAGGCACTTATTTTCATGGATTAATGGCTCATTCCTTGCTCTGAAACCTACCTTGTAAGATAATGAAACAGAAGTGAGAAATGATATCACAGAAATAAGTGGTGGGTAGCAACTGGTACTTCAACATCATGGGACAGAGGCTTAATTCCCATGCAAGACAGGAGACAGAAGAAAATGCCATTTGGAGGAAAACAGAAGTGACCCCTGTGGCTGTTGGCAGTACAGGGAGACACAGCCTGGGCTGGGAAATGTGGTTACGTGTCTCAAGAGCTTTTCTGCTCCTGAACATGCCCCAGCCTGGGTAAAAGCCACTGTGAGCACCCTGCTGGCAAGATCCTGATGAGCTGTAGAGAGGGTTGCAGTCTTGCTGGTACATGTAAGAGGACAGTCAATGCCATGTTGCTTATGGTAGAAGGAAATGGAGCATTGACAATGGGATTAGGGAATTATTGCCTGACTGGAGGCCAAGTGGGTAACCCTATGAGACAAAGACAATTGCACACTTACACAGATCACAGAAGATGGGAAGGAGATTCTTGCAATGAGGCAACAACAACTGAAAGGCAAATGCTGCAATAAAACTTTTTCAAACATACTTGATAAATTTCAGCATACAAATTCTGTCGACTTTTAATTGGAAGTCAGTTTGAGTGGTTTCAGCACTGTAACTACAATAGCCATTCTTGCTGATTTTTATGCGTCCAAAACTTATTCAATGTTTGTGTGACAAAGCTCAAAATAGAAATTGGGATTTAGCTTGTCCACACATCAGCTTTGCATTACAACATGATTTTTGTTAGTGACATATTTGTGAATAAAGCCATTGTACCAAAAGATTAGAATTCTGCTTTTCAAATTCAGTGCTTTAATTTAAAGACACCTTTTTTTTTTTTTTTTCATGTAGCTATTGCTTCTTGATTTAGAATTAGTGAAACACTGGTTACTTTAACCCAGATGGTTTCTTCCCCACCCATAAGGATTGGTTACTTCAGCACAGATGTCTCTTTTTCTTCCATAAGGCATATTAGAAGGAAAACAAAGATTCACATTTAAGCAATAAATAATAACTACCACCCCTATTGGCTTAGATATGTCCAAATCCAAAACCACAGCTTAAAGTTACTTTAAAGTGTGGTGGGCCACAGCTTACAGTTCTTTCATTTTGTTTTCTTTTTAAAAGATTTGACTTCGTTGACATTTTTTGCACAGTTTCAATTGATCTTTATTGAAAAAGAATAAGGATGGAGCAGACTGACAATTTTATTTGACAGATGATTAATAACTTTGCTTAGATCTGGCCTGAAGTGTAACCACAAAGTGTTTGATAAGGGATAGATAAAATATGGTTTGCAGGCAGTAGAGAGTTTAAGGGACATAAAATGGCTGAATGGCAATCCTAAAAATGCAAGGTAGAGAGCCATGAGGTCATGTTAGCACTGTTCTAGGGCCCTTTCATCCCAGGGTTACTCCAACTTTTCTTCTGATTGCTCCTGGCTCATGGTGGAGGAGTTTCCCTTGTTACATATGTGGAAGCATCTGTTTATGAACAGATATCTCTCTTTGTGCACAGGAGAGTGGCTCAGCCTCATCTCCCAAAGTCTCCAAGTTAGGCTTGAGGCACCAAGGCTGGGTTTGAGATCAGCACAGGCTCTGTGGGGCCAGCCTAGGGCCCCTTGGGCTGGCCTGCTTTCCCTTGCCATAAGGAACTCTTCTCCCCTTCCCTGTCAAGCACCACACCAAAATGGATTCCTTGAAACTCCCCTAAAGTTTCAGCTCTTTGCTTTTCTCCAAAAGAAGGGTGATCTGGCCCAAAGTAAGCTTGAATGCAATTGAAAACAAAATTCTTTTACGATAACAATTTTTCTCTGTCTTTTTAGCCCAGTCCAGATTTTGTTACTGTGGGGAAAAATTGGTTGTAAGGATTTATATTACGTTTATTTAATTATTAATTTCTGTAAAAGAAAAATTAATTCTATTACTTGTGGTGATGGGTCATGCCAGGAATAACATTTTGCATCTATGGCTTAACACAATACAGCATTTTTAAAGGGCCTTTTCCTAAAATTTAATTTTAGATTTGGGACTATGGAGCATTTAACTTACCTTCAGGTTGATATTTTGAATAAAAATAACAAGAAACTGCTTTACTAGAATATCAGCCATGCTTGACTGATATTAACCATATGAAAAAATGTATGGGACATATAAAATTCACATAAGAACTACAGTTAAGCCTACTCATATTTTTCTTTTAAAATGGATGTCCAAACTTTAAAAGTCCGTATGTTATTCTTCTTAAGATCCAAATATATTTTTGGAGACTGAGTTCCTACTGTTTGCAATAATGAACACCTCATGGATGGCAGGGGAAAAAAAATCAACTTTCTTTGATGCTACTGTTGGCCAAAGGGAGAGTGAAAAAAGTTTATTACAAGATATTCCCTGTAGTAGAACTACACTTTTTTGCCCCATTTCTGGGTGGAGAATGGAGAGTTTCAGGAAAGCCTCCTCACCTCCACCCACTGTTTTCTTGCCTTGTACCCTGGAGGTTTGCCCCAGAGCAAACCCCATGGGACCCAGTGGGGTGTTAAGGCTGAGGAAGATGCTACAAGTAGCTGCTTTCTCCCTGAGTGCCAGGGGGCAAGGACTGACCAGAGTCAATGACAAGGCTCCTCCATGACTTCGCTGGGTGTTGGATGCTGCCCAAGCAGTCACCCCAGGAGATTCTGCCTGCTGGAGCCCGTGGAAACTGGGGACAGCACACGGAACCGGTCTGATACTGGTCTGACAGCCCCTCACAGCACAGTGTACTGGCACCCCAGGATATACTCTGCCTTGTTAGCTGTCCTGTATTGTCTTCTGTAAATACAGTGAGTAATGCAAAAAGCATTTACTAACGAGGCTTAAAATTTTCCTCCAAATGATAGTCCTGCATATTTACATGCTTGTGGTTTGCTGCCATTATATGCACCAATTTTTGGCCTATCCACTTCATTCATGCTCTCTGGGAAACACGCTCCTTTGAGAGAGTTGCAGACAATTTCATTCTACCTGTTTTAGCGAGATGCTTCACTAGCTGTGTGCCAGTTTTCTTGGAAATGCTAGTTTAACTGTCTGAGCAGTCAGAGAGTTTTTTGGAGCTGGGGCCTCTAACACTGGCACATGCACCTCGTGTGCGGCTGAGGGTGAGCATGACGCCTTAAGACAGCCTGTTTCAGGCCTCGGTGAGTGGCACCATACCCCCAAAAGTCAGAGGTTACATTTCAAGGACCGGCTCTGCTCCTTGGGTTGCTGACCCCTGGTGATAAGAAGTCTGCTTGGAGCAAGGTCACAGCAGCACAAACCACCTGCCCATCACCCGGTGCCAGGGGCTGGGAGCCAGGTGAGCCTGTGCCAAAAGTGCAGGAGCCAGGAGGGGAATGGGAGGGGAGAGGCCTGGCCAGAGGCTGCTGCAGCCCTGCCCCTGCTCAGCCTCCACTGGCAGCAGTCCTGGGGAGCCAAGATGGGTTTTGCAGAGCTGCCTTTCCCCTCCACTGGACTCCCTGTAAGAGGCTGAGGACACAAGGACTCCAGCTGCCTGCGTGGGTGAACTTGCTCTCGCTAGAGATCCGGCTGTAGCGAGGTATCTAACATGTCATAAGCACAGGCTTAAGTTTTTAAGGATTAAAGCGAAAGTTAGATAACTGATTCTCCAAACAGCAGCAGAGGATGGAGCTAACAGCTGTCTAAAGCTGCTGTGGCATGGCACAACTGGCTGGGAGGTGATAAAGGAGCTGGAGGGGCTGACTTGCAGCATGCCCAGAGGTGACCACCAGCAAACCAAAGGGTACCACAGCCTCCTCCTCCTCTCAGTATTTTGGGGACCAAGCTGTGATGTAACACAGGAGCTGTTTCTACAAAGTTCATGACTGCTGCTTCTCCTTGTTTTGCTTCTGCTTTGTTCTTCGTCCTCAGGAAAGGACAAGGACTTACAATCTATGACAAATATTACAGATGGAGTGTAAATATTACAAGAATCAGCTTTAACTGTAACAAATACAGCTAGGGATAAAACATTTAGCTTACCTCCATAGTTCATTTTTATTGATATATAGTTGCCAAATCTAAATTATTTGATCTGAAATGGTAGTGGACGTTCAGAATCACACAACTAGGCAAATATCATATAAAGGCAAGTTCCAGATGAAATTTCCAGAGGAGTCATTCTTCATAAATCCTAGCTGTAAAATACTGCCTCCCAGTTCAAGATACAACTGCAAGTAGCATTAATGACTTTAATTTAAGTATAAGTTTCCTCGAGGAACTTTAGCTTTTATTTAAAATCTGCAAATCTCTGTATCTGTAAGAAGCTATATGTTATATTTTACTCTTTGAAGCAGAAGGCTTTTGAGGGACTTAAATAATTCTGGTTTTAACATGGATGATGATGTCCGTACGTTAGTTTCATGTACTCCAGGTGATGTACTGACTTTATTTAGGAGCCTCTCAGTTTATGTGAGCCAAGACAGTCCTGAAGATGTGCTGAGATATCTGCTGAGATACCACATGCAGATTGCTTTTTTTATGACTTTGAATATTTATTTGAAGTTTTCAGTTTCAAGAGATTTAGGTGGAGTCATTCTGCCTGATGAATATAGTTGTGGATTTTTTTTCGTGATGTAAAAGGGTTTGCTTCCCCCATCTGGTCATGTATCCATTGTGTCAATTTCTGCAGCTCTGTTGCTCCAAAAAAAGCACATAGACTCGTGGTTGAAGTAATCTGACTCCCAGCAATCTATTGACATAGTTTAGCCACCCAAATACAAACCTGCCTCAGACTCTTTCATATTCAATCCCCAAAACCAGATTTTGCTGCCTGTTCTTTTCTGAAGCCATTCCCAGTTTAGACCCGTAATTCTCTGTCCCACATTGTTCCCCCTGGTTGTGCTATCCATAGTCTTTTCCATGACCCCGTGGTTCTCTTGCCTGCCCCATCTGGAAGCATCTTCCTAAGTCCAGGGAAAGCCATGAGGCACATCTGAGCATCAGTCCTGCCTTCAACACTTTCTTACATTTGTAGCCTCTGTATCTAAATGACCTTTAAACAAAGATTTTCAGAAGGACTATAAAAGACTGCAAGAGGAAAGCAACAAAATAAATACATTTAGAGTTAATATCTCCAAGAAAAACATCTGTTTTTTCCTTTGAGTAACCAAAGGCAAGTACACATGTTCAGAACATGCTATGGACTAATGCCTACAGATGACAAAATGAACTTTCTGTTCAGTGTCATTAATAATGGACTAAAACCAATTTTTTGGTACTGCTAACATAGCACTTCTACTTTTATTAAATAAGTAATTGCACATTTTAGATTTTTTTTTATTTTTTAGGTACATATTGTAGCATATTTAGACTGCCTGTATCTTCAAATTTTAGAAGCTTCAGTAGACAACTATTACCTCGAGAAGACTTTTCTCACAGGGAGTTCATTTATAGGACTTCACTTAATTGGAGCAGACTTCTAATTAGTAACAAAATTAATATTTGAAAAAGAACCAGAAAAAAATATACACAGTGGAGTGTGCAAGAGTATTAAATACAAGCAGCAGAAGACAGCACTGATCAAAACATTGCTGGAGAGCCACTTGGGTTATGCCAGGTGCTGCGGGCTGTGTCATTGGGAACATGGCCAGGCTGCACTCTGCTCCCCACAGAGGAGAGAAGGTCCTAAACACTACCCTCGTGCTCAGGAGAAGAGAAAGGGAAGGGCCAGCAGGGAGCTGTTGGCTACCCAGTGCAGTGCTCGGTCTGGGCTCCCAGATGAGCCATGGAGGGTGACTGAAGTCCCCAGGTCCTCCCAGAAAGCCTTACACTGCATGCGAGGATGATTCCTTCTCACCCTGCTGGATGCCTATGAGAAACCTGGCCCCAGGGCTCAAAGTGAATCATTGGGGATTAGGAGACTGGGGGAGTGTTTAGAATACTATTCTGTTCTGTACATCTATATCTATACTATTCTTTAGAAAACTATTCTGTTCCTGCAATCAGCTTTTGCTTCTTGGACTGTGCTGTGGCCGCACATATGCAAGCATCTAGAAGAGATATGTTTGTGTACTTTGTGACTGTAAACATCTTTGCACAGTGAAACACTTGTGCTCCTCATATACTGCCCTTCTGTATACTTCAGGAATTTTTCACTCATCTAGACAGCAATGCAATTTCGAACTTTCCCAGGGTAGCAGTAACCTCCAGTCTTCACTTTTTGTAATATGTTCCATATGTTTCTTGATCACACACATGAAAACTCATAGCCTATGAGTCAGAGTATATATGTATGGATTCAGCATCCATTCCCTTCTGCACGGTAGCTCTTCTTTGAAGGGGGAGATAAGTTCAGTATATTAGCCACTCAGGGAAAATGCAAACACACATTTAATGGGTCTCACAGAAAAACACAGTGTAGGTGAAATCATCCCACACTTCCCATTATTAAACACAACATGAATGGGAAAGGAACTTCCTCCACAGGTTCAGTTTTCTGAGATGTGGGTGAAGCTCCAAACAAGATCTCCCATATCCACAGGCAATGCTCCAGCATGCAGATGAAGTCAGATCTAACATTCCTAATGCAGCAGTTAATGAATTGTTGATTAAATACCGCATTAGAATTTATTTATACAATAGAAAACATATTTTACAATTTTTTTCTCATACTTAAATTTCTAACCTCTCCATCTGGCAACAAGTCTAGTTTAGATCCATTGAAGTTATCTTTCTGTGATGATACAAACAGAGGTAAGGAATATTGATTTTGGTGGGATATTGACATACAGCCTGCAAATCTGTTTGCCAAGCAAGATTGCTTTCAGTTAATTTCCAATAAAGCCCAGAAAAGCCGCCAAAAATATTCACGTTTGGATTTTACAGACAGCTTAGATGAGACATTTAAAAAAACAGTTTCAAATTGTTCTCCACTTGCTTTCTGAACAGCTGGCCCTGTGACATTTGGCCAACCAAAAAAATGATCATAATTTTGAATGGCCTCCTTGCACCATCTACAGGATTTGGTAGGACATTTTGGAGGTCATGATTTTAAAAACAGAAGTTCTTACCTCAGAAGTAGTGCCAATAGAGGCAGCAAGCAGAGAAGAAAGGTCCCTGTCCTAGTTGGAAAGTTGAGTGCAGCAAAAAGGAAATTTGTGTATACGAAACAGTAACAAGTCACAAGTGCCCATCTCCTGTAGTCTGTAGCTAGAGGGATGAATAGGACTCTACACCCTGGAAATTGGGGAGTTACTAGGGAAAGACATCAAAGACTGCAAAAATTACTCCTATATACCTTAGAAAATGAACTGCATGGTAGCCAGGCAGCTTGTGCAACTTAGTCACTGTGAGTAATCTGGCACAGTGATTTGAAAATAAAAATTTGATCCATCACAGAGACATTTAAGAAAAAATCCTTTGCACTTTCATTTTACAAATGCTCTATATTGAATTTAATATTTTAAAAAAGTTATTTAAATTTCTTTTTTCCCCAGGAACTGTTGTCAACTTGTATTTTATGTCATTCTCCTACAGTGAGGGAGGTGTGTCTTTTCAGTGTATAGCAAAGCAAAACATCCTATGGAAGATGTAGGGTAATATAAAAGTCTACAGCATATGCTGCTTCTCCAGGGAAAGGAAGCTTGTCACTCTACTCAATAAAAGACATAGAAATACCATGGGATTTTTCCCCCCTCCAATTGGGCCCCAAATGTTCTCATGCTATACTTGTAATGTGCATTATTAGCTGATTAGAAGTGACATCAATTAGTCACATGTCTGTGTTTCTGATGGAAATAAAAATGAGCTTCTGTACACAAAATCTCAAATTCATCTCTACATTGCCTAGGGATTTTTCCTTCTGCAATATCAGTTATCGGTTTAATATAATATTGTTGACTTAACAATGATATATTTCAGGCTGAAGGCAGAAATGCATTTTGCATTAATAAATTGTTTTGAGATGGGCTTAAAGAATATTTCATTATATAAGAGAGGCAGCTATAAAACCTATTTGGTGGTCTTTCAATCACTGCTACCTGTGGCCTATTTATGTGGATGGCATTCATCAGTATGGCAGGAAATATTAAACAAGTGCTAGACAGTTATTAGCTCTCCTCAAGCAGAAGTCCTCATACCCTCTATCCATATACCATGGGAAAAATTCACTTGGTATTTTCTTTCTTGCAACTGTTCTGCTGTTCATAATTTGATGGAAAATTGATTAATCACACATTTAACTCAATGCAAGATCTTCTGCACTGTAATAAATTATGGCCATTAATCAATAAGTACAAAGTAATTCCAGGAGTCTGGAGACATGCTGGTTTCTAATAGAAAAACTTGTGCTTAGGCCTTCTTGCCAGTGACCACTTCATCTGAGGTATTTTGCACCTGCCTCAATCCAATTAGATGACATAATTAATGAATCTCAGCGCAGTTGATAATTTGTTATACAAAAGAAAGAATGTTTTGGCACATCTATTAAGTCCTGATGTACAAATCTTTGCAAAGGGAGGAATTCTATGAACCCAAGAGGAGAACCTACAACCTCTGCTACGGCAGAAGAAATGTCTGTTTATTCCAGGGCATTGAGTATGCAAATTTTACTGAACTTTAAAATCTGCAGGTTTCCTTCTCCCATGTTTAAAGGGAGACTGTGCAGGAGTCTTCCACGCCATCTTGCTTCTTTCGTGACAAATTAAATGGTGTGATTAGAGCAAGCATTAAGGAAGTTTTGTTTCCCAGGCAATCTAATCAATGTGTCCCTGGCTGCGTATCGGTTACAGTTTTACATATCGCAATCCATTTGCACCTGTTATGTACAGCTAGCATATAGACACTCAATAGATTTTGGTGAGAGAAAGAGTGTAAAGATAAAAAGAACCAGTCTGCTGCTAATTCTGTCACTAGGAGACGCCATGAGCAGATTTTATTTAGAGACTTTGAAAAACAATTAGCTGAGGATTATAGGACTAAAAGGCCTTTACTAGCTGTACCTGGAAAATACTTTGCCCATTTAATGCCTTCTAAGCTGTCATTGTGCTTGAACTTCAGTCCCAGTGATTAATGAAAAGCTGCAGGGCACAGCTAGAAGCTAAAGTCTCAATTATGGAAAAGAAGTAACTAGTTTAATGTGCTGATGCTTTTATACTTAAACTGACAGCTGTGAAAAATGGCAATATTTCCAATCATGCTTTAATAATTTATCATTAATTTATTGGCATGTCCAACATACTTTAGTCCTACTGTTCTTTTTCTCCTTTTGGTCTCGTGGCATTTCAATACTGAAGAGCAAAATCTGTTGCAAATCTCTAAGGACGAACGTCCTTATGGTGCCTGAGTGATTACTGTTTGCAGGCAGTCAGTATTATCAAGTAGTCCACAGTTTTTCGGCACAGATACGGCACGAACATTTTTGTGGGCTGTGATATGTGAACAGGTGTCATTAGCTGCTGCTAAATTGCTCTAACTCCATCCACTTCAGTGGAGTTAGAGCAACTGAAGAACATAGATGGCTTTGTGGGACTGGGGGCAGTCAGCCTCATGCAGGCAGTTTTCGTTCGCCAGCCCAGCAAGCTCCCTGGATGGAGAACAGGAGCTGTCTAACTGCTCTAAATCAAAAATTAAATTTCGAACGTGTCCCTTTTGAAGAGCAGAGGCAAAGTCTCACCTGCTATGATATCTGTGGAAACATTATTGTGTTTAATGCTGAACAATTGAATCAGTGCAGCTAAGTCAATTTAAACCAGCTGAAGATCTACAGTCCATTTATTTTTGAAATATTTTGAATTTTTTCTTTGCTGTTTTGGTTCTTCCTGCTTATTCAGTTTCTCCTGACAAGGTGTATGAACAAAGGGAGAGGAACAAAGTCAAGTAATAAAACCTTGTTTCAATAAAATTTCTATACTGAATTTAGTTTGTCATGGTTCATGGCTGTTCTCAGGTCTGATGCGGACTGGACAAACACTCATGAAAATCAACAAATATTATTTTCAGAGTTCATTACTGGGGGGTTTTTTTGACAGCAGAAGTTGACCGTATTTTATTTTTCATCTGATACTCCCATCATCTATAAAATCTTAGTCATCCATTCAGAGTGCCTCTGAATACTTTCTTTATTACACAAAGCCTCA
Source organism: Corvus cornix cornix (assembly GCF_000738735.6). Lineage (NCBI taxonomy): Eukaryota > Metazoa > Chordata > Aves > Passeriformes > Corvidae > Corvus > Corvus cornix. The sequence goes on along the minus strand of NC_046339.1, from coordinate 13,258,764 downwards.
GTCTTATTTATACTTTTGCATATATTTCTTTGTGTGATGGCTGACACAGTTTGGGTGAAACTCACTGCAATTTTTGGGGGGACTTGATAACTCCTGAGCTTTTTTGCAAAGCTCATGCAGCCCTAAATGGCAGCTGAGCTCTTCCTGACAGCCTGGTTGTGCTGATGGTTGTCAGTTCCTGGACTGAAAAGCAGGCTGACCAAACACTGGGGAAAGTTATTCTGAACTGTTTGATGTAAACTATTACAAAATTGCTATCTGGCTGTCATTCATGAACTGGCTGAATAGGAGACACATGGCTATGAGAGAATATTAACACCAACTGTTGTAATGGTCTAACAAATATATTATATTGCTGGACTGTTCACAAAAAGCTGCAGTGTGTCCAATTTGAACCGACATGATGGAAAAGATCTGTCAAGTGGGTTGTTCCATAGGTTGAGAGTTTGCTGTTTCCTATTAAAAAAGAAAAAAAAAAAAAAAAGATTTTTTTGCCTTTGTTTGTATTTGCTTTTGAGATTTTCTGTTTGACATTTTGATCATTTTGATCATTCTTTTCCATGCAGACAGAGTTTATACTAATTAGTTAACAGTTCAATTATTATCAAAGGGAGTTTTGAATGAAAAGGATCCAAGTTCCCAGCCCTGCTGTAACTACATGTTTGAGCACCGAGTGTAGCCCTTCATTAGGAACCCTGGAAATGGGCAAAGGAACGTGAGTCATTAGTAATACTTACATCTACTACTGTTCCTTAAAGGAATTGAGTACCTCTTTTGGAAATTTCTGCCTGGAAAAGGCAGCTTATTCTAATCCATATTATCTGTCATGCTGCAGACCTAATATAGTCTTTTAGCAACATGTGAAAGAGTGGAGAAATACAATAAAACACATACAGGTGGCTGGGATGCCAAAGGTATGTCTGGGTCTGTGAGGTTCACGTCTGGCTATTGCTGGATGTAAAGTCAGTGACCAGCAATCCCTCTATTACCACTCTGCTACCTCTATTTTTCAGGCTCCTACTTTGAGGCTTGATTACAGCAATTTGGAGGATGTATGCAAACCAGTTCCAGCTGCTAATTGAAGGAACTCTACTAATTAGAAAAGGCTATGGAACAAATAACAATTGGCAAGTATGGGGTCTTTATCTGTATGGAACACCCTTCATAAAGTGACTTCTGTCTTTAACAAATTTACCATTAGGTTTTCTGGATAGGAGACAGATTTTGAAAATCATTATACATGTTGATACTGTTGCACATTTAAGAATAGTTGGTATTTTCCTTAAAGCCCCAACTATTGAAGTGGTGTGATTGTTTAAGGGTTTTAGTTTCTATTAAGAAAACTAAAAATTGTCAGTGCTTCTTGATTGAGGAGATCTTGAAAGAATGTATCCCAAAGGCCCAACTTGAAAAGGTAAATAAAAAAAAGATTTTTTTTTTTAATTTAAATTTTAAAATCATCTTTCTCAAAAGTCTCAGTATTTATTTGGAATCACAGCAATTTTTGACTTTCTGACGTTAGCACAGATATGACTGTAACTGCTACCATAGATTAGGTTTCTTTTTAGTGTGACTAAACGGAAAGTTTGCAAGATCCAGCTCCTATATCTAGTACCTCTATTGTAATTTTTAGTTGAGATATGTTCCCTAAAGATTGGTTCACATCTTTGCTGAGACAACCATTTAAAACATAGAAAACAGTTTTGCAAGACACTTCTTTATGGTACCTTGTCAGAAACAGTCAATGCTTTCTTTAAATTGATTTTTAAATAGGGAGATGTGTCATTGGGTAGACATTGATTATCTAGTCATTGACTGAACACCCCAGACCTTCTCCCTCTCTGAAAGCAAGGCTGGTAGATGGCTGCCAGAGGACCACAGCTCAGGAGTCTATCTGTGAGATGTATGGCTGTAATGGAATTTCATCCCATGGTACTTCCATATGAGGCTGTACCATTTCTGTTAGAGCAACCTTCTCTTTGTGCTAATGTGGGCAGATTTACAAGAATGCATGTGTGCATTTTTACAGGAACACATCTAACTTATATAGGATATTCCATGTATTTGCTTTAGTCTTCAAGCAATAAAATAAAAAAGCATTAATTTCATGTTTGTCATCTTAAATGCACTCTCTTAATAAGCTTAAACCTCTTACACTTACACCTGTGCTTTATCTCTTCACAAGTGGCCCCATGCTTCCTAAAATAGTTCCTTTCCACTATGAGAGAGTGTCTCCTCCTTTGCTGCTGAATTGGATAAGAATATTGTCCATTCTGCAATAGAGGGATTTGTCTCACTTTCCCACTGCCTTACTGAGGTATTTTTAGCAGCTATTAATGTTAGCTTAATCCAAATATTATTTACGGTAGAAGCACCAGATATTTTAGTAATTTAATGCATATAAGTCTAGAAAATGCTGAAAGTTCAGTCCTATTGACTCTTTGATATGGTCAAATATTTTCTATCGAAATTATGTGGCTCTGGAATTCAGTACCAGATGATGAATGTCTCAGGGGCAGTGCAGGTATTTAATTGGTGTGATCCTTCACAAAGCATGTGTGACAAAAAGAAGAAAAAATTAGCACACAGTCAAGGCTTCTCAGCACCTTCACTGGCACAGTTTGGTTTGTCCTGGTTTGTCCATGATCTTTGTCTATCATAGCCAACACTGAGAGTTTCTCTGGGCATTGCTGCCTGAGTGCAATATTCACATGAGGAAGCATTCATGCTACTGAAAGTGTTGTCTTGATGGACTTTATAGATTGCCCTATGCTATATTATAAGGTCATGACAAAGTACCAGTTTGCCACTAACTTCTGAATGTGCCTAAGTACCTTAAAACACAGATAGTACACTCAGTGTCTTGAGCCAAATGCTGCCAGATTTCCTAGTGACCTACTTTCACTGAAGGTCAAAACCAGTCAGACACTTTCTCAGACTGTTACATCACAGTGGGGTTAGACAGACACCTGTAATTGTGCTAGGGGATCATGCTTTGCCCTAAAATACCAGGGAAAATATAAGAGTGGATTTATTCCAATTGATTTCAACAGGTCAAACTCAACTGCTCTACATGAGATGTGAGGCAGATTCAACAAAGAAACAGAAAACAAAGGGCTCTGTATTCACCTTGGTAGTGAGTAAAGGGTGCTGCGGGTGAAAAAGATGTTGAAAAACTCCAGCCCAAAAACGCACGTTACAGTTTAGCCTTGTGTCACACACAGCTTGGTTTGGAACATCACTCACACAATGACAAACCAAAATACCACTTATAAGAAAAAACAGGTCTTCCATTTTTCTCCAGCTGTGTCATTCCTCATTCATTACACTGTTTGGGCAAACTGTCTCTAGAGGTCAGATAGAAGTTGGACTTTTCGTCCAGCTAGAAAATGACACCTAACGTTTCCTAACTCCAGGAGACATTGGCTGGTTTGGACTGGGGTGGCAAGAATAACCGGGGACTCTTCTTCTGACTGCCAGTCCTGGATTTCCCTGCTTCTTCTTTGTAGCCCAAGAGCTTGTTCCTGTAGTGCTTGCACATTGCCTTGGTGCAACCATAATGCAACCTTACTCTTCCCAGTGGGGGATGGTGGAGACTGCTTTCTCCTGAGCCCTGGCATATTATCTTACACAAATACTATTTTGTGGTAGGAAGTGAAGGAGCAGCCAATTATTCTTCACCTTTTCTTGCTCCCTTGCCCTTCCCTTAAAAGTGAATCTAGCCTGGAATAGTTCACTGAAAGTCACATTTCATATAACAGTTTTTCAGAGTACCTTTTCTTCTTCTTTTGTGCAAGCTGAAGTCATGTTTGGCCACGCTGTGACACTGAAGCCCATCCTGGATGAATAGAAGTGATTGTGTTCCTGGCCCAACTTGGGGTGTTACATGCTGGCTCTACAAGGAAGGGTCTTGCATGGCTTACCTTACCAGGAAACATTTCTAAATGATAGAAAAAATAATTCTTTTTTGTTTTAAAATTAAAAGATGGCATCAAATCTGCACAATAAGTCAGGGGGTTCACTGGTAGACCCTATAGTGGGGGGATGCACTATTAATTGAAATATCAGTGGTGGGAAGTGAGAAATTGTCTTCAATTCAGACTACCTAAATATTCAGAAGTCTGGAGATAATATGTGCTCTGATTGATGTATTGAACGCACGCTCACAGTACCAGGGTAGTGCAATGGGAAAGTTCAATTTCAGATGTCTAGGGCAGGAGCAGATCGTTTGATAAACCCTCTTTAGGTGTATAACAACTTGGAAAGTTATCTCTAAGTTTTGATAATCACTTTGCCTTCTGAGACTGCCAGTCTATTTCTTAACTGTTCTTTTTAGTGTGAAAAAGTCTCCCATTTCTATTCTCTGCCCTACATACTTGGGTCAGGAAGCGAACATCCTATTTTTATATCTTTGAAGCAAAATGGATATATAAGCAGCTGATTTCTTCACAGAATCCTTCTCAGACATTCTTTTATTATTTTTTTACAAGAGGAGTCCTCACTATTTCACCAGTTTTTACCTTAAAAGAAATAGGGCAACACAACTAAAGAAGATTCACAATTTTACCTGCTGAAGGGCACAGTAGTCAATGGTATTCAGCCCTGCCAGGACCTGCTAGTGTTATTTAAACTGTGGCCCAATTAGAAAAAATGGTTCTTTAAAATTTTTTTTTGAATAGCGGACAACAGAATAAAAAGATATTTTAAAGAAATGTTCTGAATTCTCCACTAACTGAATGCAGCACTTTTTATTTGAAAGCCACATTTTTGTTTGACAGATGAATAAGGTTTTGTTTGTTTTGAAGAGTCTTCCCTCAAGAACTCATGGAAAGCACATTTTATCTGTCTTACTACAATTTCGGGCTTGGTTTTGACTTGGGAAGAGTTCTGGAGAAACAAGATTATATGGACTAACTCCTGTCTGGGACAAAGGCAACTGACTTTAGATGCACATTTTGTTCTTATGGGACCTTATTAGCAGGGATTCAGTTTCTTTGGTAAAATGAGTTATTTATTCAGCTTCAAGGTACTTTTTTATAAATATCAAAACAGATGATTTCTTGCAAGGAATTATTCTGGGGAAAGAATAATGATGAATCATTTTGGGAAGGAAATTAGGGGAGACACTAAAATGTACACAAAGACAACATATGACAGTAGCACTGCATTGCTGTGTAAAACAAGTAATTCAGATTTATATATTGAAGTCTCTGTTAGTAGTTAATCTGCTGCTGGCCACCTGCAGAGGAGGAATGAAAAAGGTTCCTTTTGATCTCTTTTGTGAAATGACCTTTAAGGGTGAAAAAATATAAAAGAAAATAAATGTGAATGAACCTTAAAAGGTTTGGTACAAATATTCTGTTGGGAACTGTTTGGTCCTTTAAAAAGATGTCCATATAGGATATAAAATGTATGAAAGAGAGTAACATCTGTGCTTTAGGTCAGGAAGGCTCATCACCCATTAATGTAACTCAGCTAACTTCTTACAGGTCACTGAGACACAGTGTTAGTCTGGTGGGTTACTTTGTGGGTGTGCTGTGTCTCAGCTGAGAAGAGCAGCTTTGAATATGGAAGTGAAGGAGGTAAGGACAGCAATTTAAACTGCTATGCAACACATCTCTTCTTGACAAGGGTTACATTTAGGTGTGGTGTTTCGCTGACCCCTATGTAGTTTAGGCAGACCTGTGAATAAACTCCTGGTCTTCGTCTAGTACCTGGCTGTTGGTTTGAATTCAATTTCACCGGAATAGAGATTTAACCATGATTTATACCCATTTCAGTAGAAGGGGCCAAAGCAAAGCTCCTTCAATCTTGCCTAAACCAGCAAACACTAAAGATTCTCCTATGCATGGAGATAAAACCAAGCACTTGCACCTCACACTATCTTTGTGTGTAAATGAGGCCAAATGTCTGAAAATCATGCTCATGACCTCTGAGTGGGCAGAGATAATTCTGCCTATTAGACCTTTCCACTTTCCTATGATCCTGGATTTCTCAAACTGTCTGTAAAAGCCCAGGTTCTCCTCTGACCCTTGCACACACCCAGAATCCAGGAAGACATATGTCTTAACAGATAATGACTCCATTCTGTGAATACTGTCAGTATCATATAAATGTGACATAAATACAGCAAATTAGGCATATGTTACTTACATCAGAACTGCTTCAGCTCTTTGTGTGGAATGGAAAAGGTGCAAGTGAAAGCTCTCTGAAGCAGCATGAGCCTTTTCCTTTTTTTAATAATGCTTCTGTGAAAACTGCACCAAGTTTTAGATTTGGTACTAATTCAAGGCTTTTTTTACCCCGAAAATAAGAAAGAACTAAGGTTCATAATTCATCTAAGCACTGGGAAATTGGTACTTTGGCAAAATTTTCCTTAAGGAACATTATTGCCAGTCCTGACCATGCACATGTGAAAATGGCACATTTCTTGTTCAAATAACTTTGGGCTGCTGTCCATGCCACTATCATAAAATAGCTTCTTTCATGACTAAAAGACAGATTAGTTAAGAGAGCTCTTTGCAAATACCTTTAGTTTTGGAGACTCAAATTAATCAAATTCCTTTCTACTCTGTCTTCACAGATTTCAAAAAATAGATCTATTTAGTCTCTTGAAAAAGAAAATTTTAATTGTGACTGTTTTTCTCTTCTAGGCATTTGCGAGGTGGAACAGCCATTGATAAGGCATAATATTTCTTTTTTCACTCAAGAAATATTGCAAAACAATATTCTGAGAAGTGATAGAAAAAATCAAATGAAACATTTTTTTTTTTACCAGATGAATTTCCGAGTTCTAGATACATGACATTTTTTTATTCATATAAAAACATGTGAATAATAAAAAGTTATCAAATAACTTCTGGAACTAAATATGCATTTGAATTTGTAATTTTTTACTGAAGTGTGACATAAAAAGTGTTACAAAAAATGTTTGTAAGTTTTTCCAAACTTACATCCCTCCCTTAAAGCATAATTCATGGAAACAAGGAATGTGCCCATATCTGGTTGTGTGTAATAAAAAGTGACACATTACTGGAAATTAAATGTCGGCAATATTTTGTCAGAAAATATGAAATAATGAATACATGTGCTCTACTTTTTTGCAAACAATTCAATGTTCATGTCATAAGCTTGTGTTAGTTTTCTCCCTGCCCCCTTGTCATGGGAATATCTTTAAACAATGGTTTTCAACAAGTAACTTTTTTCAATTTTTTAGCTGTAAGATATCAAATTGCACCAGTCTGATTGCATGTGTGTTTTTCTATAACAAGTCAACACTGAATACATGAACAAATTACTAGGGTGCATTTTCAAATCTAAAGAATAGAAATAAAACTTTGCACTAAAAAATTCTCCTGTAGTGTTCAGTAGACTTATTGTCCTCTAAAATTGTAAATACACTGCTGTTTTCAGAGCAAGTAGCTCTGTTATTATGATGTAATTCGTGTGAATTTAGCCAGAGGAGAACTTTGAAAGAATATGTTGTGGATTAGTCCAGGGACTTTTTCAGTATGTAAGATTACCCATGGAAGTGTTTTTGGGAAAGGGCAGGACTTCACAGAGACATTCTCCCCTTCCAAAATACTAGAGATGTTATATAAACATTACATCGACAAGAGGCTTTATTCTTACTCATGTCCTATTATACCATAACTCTTCAGTCAGCTCTGACTCAAAGCAGTGATTACACTGACTTTGGTGGGATGCTGATGTTAAAGAATTAAAAGAATATTTGGTGCATATTAGAGCTCTGCATTTCTGTGATGCCTTGACTTCAAAGTTACAGGAACAGTGTGATGCTATGAGGAAATGCAAATCTGGTTAGCCAAAAGTATCTTATCTTCTCACCTCAGAAATTACAGCAATCAAAATTTGTGTATTTGTGTAAGACCATCAATACCTGTATCTTCTTCCTAGCAATGGGAGCACAAAACTCCTGTATATCCTTTGGTTTTCCACTAGCTTCTCCACAGAACTCAACAAGAGCCTTCATATGTATTTGTAAATGCATGCACTGCCACAGCACCAGTCTGCTCAGAAAAAGACAGGGTTACAGATTTTTATCCCACTTTGTCATCACTTACACTGACTCATTAGATAATTGATATGCCCTACAAGTAATGGGATGGCTCCTTGCTTGAGTTCCCTGGTGTTGAGGGGCATTATGAGTGGTGCAGCTGTAGTGATTTTCAGTCTTGTCTGAGAAAGGATCACCTTAGTGACATCTTTTTCTAAGTATAATTGCATATGGTTTAATTTTTAGGTGTCTTTTAATGACTGGAATTATGCCTGTATTAAAAACCTGTGCTTGCAGGTTATTCTACAGTGTCAGATGTGCAGCATAACCTGTACTCTACCTAACCCTCTATCTTGAAAAGGTTCTGATGATATTTGAGATGATAATTGAAATGACACCAGTGTCTCAGGAGCCTCTGTTAGACCACCAAAATATATTGGATAATGCTAAAAAGAAGAAAAAGGGTATGGATAAACTGACTATTGCACTTTGCAGAACATAGTATCGAATTTAAATATGATCCTTAAGTACTGTATGAATTGGCTCAACGATTGCACAGCTTCTGACCCCAGGGCTTCCTGAGCCATAACAAGAGATGGCTGCACTTCAAATGATAATAAAAATGCTAACAATAATCAGGACAATAATAAATTACTGGTACTCGGTGCAGAGATTATTTATTGGAATTTTAAGACTTGTCTTATTTTATAGCTGGGAAAAAGCAAATGTTACTTTATAGGCCATTTGTATTTTCCCTTTTCAAGCTCATATTCAACCAATTGAACATTTCACTGTGGCTCAAGGGAAATTTTGCCACTGCTTTATTGGAAACAGAACTGGTGACCTAGAACCTGTTCCTCTCTGGCAAGACTCTGACTGCATCCATTCAAAATCAGAGGGGTGGATACTGGTGTAAAACTGCAGCAACACCCTGGTAGAACAGGTCTTTAATCTGCCACATCCATGCAAATTGTGCAGACCTCAGAGAACTGAATATTCAGACTCTCTATTTATGCTCAGAGAGGGGAAAACACACCCATAGTTCATTCGCATAATAAATGTGATGGGAAAATAATTCTGTGGGGACAAACATTGTTTGGTTTGTCATGAGACATACTTGACAGTTACTGCTTTGTCCCTTTTGTGCCATTGCAATGCAGTGGTATGATTGTGCCATAAATCTGAAAGACTGTTTTGCAAAGTTCGTATCTGTGCTTGCTACCTTTAATATTAATAGGAGAATATCTTTAAAGTGAGTAAATTGAGAAAGTGGCTGAAACTATAGTTTATAAAAGAAGATTAGTGGGTTTAATATGCACTGGAGAGTAAAAGAAAAATCTTATTACTGTATGGAGAAATTACCTCATAAAGAAGCTAATACAGCAGGCTAGGGAGTAATTTTTAACAAGGTTTTTATGATGCACAAGTGTAGGCAAGTTAATGAACTTATCTTTCTAGTTATTTTCAGATTGTAACAATGCATTTCTTTTCAGTTCCTGTGCTTTAAAAAGTAAAACACATTTAATCACTTACAATAAAACTAACTCATTAGTTTGATAAATCAAGTAAGATCCTATGCTGCTCCTGTTGTGGCAGTGCTGCTAAGAAACTAGATCAGGTGAAAACATTAAGTATGGAACAGAGCAAACGACCAGGTTTATTCATTATTGGAATTAAAAGGTGTCACACTGACAGGGAATGTTCATTTTTGGAAAGACCTGCTCTGTTCTCAGTAGCAGAACTTAGGAAATAAAAACTAAAATAGGGACTCAGGCCAAGATTTTGCTTTAACAATTCCACTCTTTGCAAAATAGCCATGTGGTCTTTGACATTCATAAAACAGACATCTGAAGAATGTCACATCCAACAGCAAAGAAACCACAGGGGGGAGTTGGTAAATACAGAATGTCCATCTGTCAGCACCCCAGCATGGCATGCGTAGGTATTGTTTAGGAGGAGCATGTCCACATTTTTCTGCCCAAATGCAAAAGACAGACTGCTGAGTAAAACAGTTCAATCTTTATATTGATTAAAGAGATGTGCTTTCCTACCATATAACAGTGACTGTACTTGAAACTAATTCAGCAGTACTCTGAAGGAAAGACTGAAGACTGTCAGGCACTCACTGCAGGTTTTAATACAGATGTCCTAGAACAGAAATACTGTGGACATACCACAACAATTTGACACTACAGCAGGGCATTTCATCAAGAGTTTATCAGAACCTCATCTAGACCACAATCATGTAAGCGACAGTCTTGTTGAATGTTAGTATTATTCACAGCTTCCCTCATGTCATGGGATGGGACAACCTTCCCAGAAGCACACTGACAGGGAGAGAGGAATGTGCTGGGAAGACAAGTTACTGCTGATCAACTCATTGACATAAACAGATGGGAAGGATGGATTTCTCCTCTGCTGATGAGAACATTCTCCCATGTGGATGTGGAGGAACTGTCTGCAAAGAGCGGCAGCAGGAAGATTTCTTATTTCTTATTATTATTTCTTATTGCAATAGCATCTCAGTGATGAGCAAGTTGCATAGTGCTCAAGGAATTCTAGTGTCCCCACACCCTTGTTAAAGGTCACAGTCAGCAATCTTAACTGCACTGAAACAATTAATCTAAAAAAGCTTATGGTTGGTGGAAAACTGGAGCTGTAATTACCACAGTGTATGCACCTTGGGGTGAAGAAGTATTAGTTTTCCCAAGACACATTTTATGGTTTGTACACTGCTGATGAGCCAGTAAATACAGCTGAAATGACTAATTTGCTATCTAGGGTTCACTGGTGGGGTTTTTTTGTTCAAAATAAATAACCTGAAATAGTTCTTCTGAGTTAAGGTGCATCTACATACTGTAACAAGCAGAGATCTGAATCTGGCTAGAGATATATAGAGAGGTCTATTCATCCATCTGTCTATGAAATCATTGAAGGGCCTTTTGAAAGAATGTCTGACAGTTATTTTCCTACTTCCCTGCATTATGGTAGACTCTGCTTCTCTGTTTTGAGGAGTGCAGAATAACACAATTTTTACTGAGTTCTCCTTCGAATTATATCTCTCTACAGGTAATTTAGGCTTCGAGGGAAAAAAACCTTCTCTCTACCTTTACTTTTTCCTCAAGAAATTTTTCTGTGAGAAAACACTGCGAACTGCTAAAATTTGGTGTCTACAAATATCTGCAGGATGAGCATCTTTCTGATTCCAAGACTCACATTCCTCTGCCCCTACCCAGCCTTAAACATTTTGAATCTACATACTTCAGAGCTAGTGATGATTGTGTAATACAGATGACCCAGAGCTTAAATTAGAAGTCAGATTGCTCCCAAGTTCTGCCAAATTCAAGGCACCTCAGTCATTATGGTTGCTGTGTTTGGAGCTGATGTGCTGGTGTTTGGAGCTGACCTTTCCAGGTGGTTGACACCACAATTACTGGATGCATCCAAAGTGTAGGCTTATATCAAAATGATGTGACTCAGTCTAATCAAAAAGCTTAAAGCAGAATTGACTGGAAACTGAAATAAGCAGCTGAAGAAGAAGAATGGGAAGAGGATTAGTTTTTTGTTCACCGGGGTTTTGACTGTTACCTGATCATAACAACCCATGTTTCTCTCCAAGTGACCCTTTGAATTGCTCTTTCAATGAAAACTTTAGATGAGGATGAGATTTCATCACTGTCTTTGTCTCTCTGTGATGCATTTAGGCCCTTTATTTCAGCTTCACAAAGACTGGACTTCAAAACAGTTTCTGCTGAATTAAAAAAAGTGAATTGAAAAAAAATGAAAGTGATATTTTTCCCCCAAATTAAAAAAAAAATTAAAAAAACCAGACAATGTGGATGCCGGGAGTCAGAGGCTGATGATTAACTAAAAACAGACTTAGAACTACACAGCCTTGATCTCAACCAGCTCCTACATGACTCCTTGTTCTTTGGGTTTGTTTCCAAAACTAAGGTATTGTAAAGTAAACTTTCTCATTTTTCAAGACCAGGTTACCTGTATAGATGCATTATTTAAAAAATTTATTATTATATATATTTAATTTAATATCTATAAATTAAAATTATTTTTACTGCAAAATGGAAGTACCTGCAGTGTGAAGGTAATGATGTTAATTGTCTGTCATTAGAGAAACACTTTCAGTCAGGTGATGAATGACATGTTTGCAAAGCTGAAACTTTACTGGAAGATTTTAGCTGTTTTCTATACATGGCATTGGAAATAAATAAAATGGCAACACTGAAGAGACAGGATAGAAAAAGTATGTGAAGAGAGTGGGCCAGCTTTTGCTCTCAGCAACCTTATGCAAATATAACTACAGTGCAGACCAAGAAGTTCCTCTAGATTTATGTCACTTCTTCCTCTTTAAATTAGAACTACTTTTGGGGAAGGTGCAATAATTCTAGGACAGCATTTTCCCAGGAATGAATATTTTGAAAGACAAAAACATTGCTCTGCCATTTTCCCTCACACTAACTATTATAGCCTTCTTCAGACTGTACAAATTAATTAGTCAACACACAACTGTGAGAAAACCTTTAACAGCCCAGTACCAAGACCAGCCATCCCTTCCAACAAAGAAAAGCTGCATAACAATATCAAGTAAAAATGGCACTTGAACTGTCATAGGAATGTGCTTTTACTTTCAAGTTTAATAGATTGAACTTGGAGAGAAATATTGAAAACCAACCTTTTTTTTTGGTTTAGCTCAATATTTCTGCTCCAGAAAACAGCGGTGTGCAAACAACTTCCCCATAAAATGAACATATCATCCAGATAAACAAGCATAACAGTTTTGTCTTGCTTTTTTGAACCTGCAAAAAAAAAGTTCAATTTGAGAGGTAGGCAAAGCCTTTTCCAGTCATTATTTTGACCTGAACTTTGGCTGTCCATGCTCAGAAGCAGATACTGGTTTCTCAGGCACACATTTTCAAGTGTCCTGGGAAAAATAGCAAACATTTTCCACCAAAGTTTGCTCGTGTTCTGAGAAGTGATTTCATCTGTTGGGCTTGCCTTATTTTTGCATATGTTTTGCATGAATAGCTCGGCTTCACTGGCTGAAACCTTCTCAGGAAATGAAATTCAAAGAGCTGTGTTAAATGCTGTCATCAAAAATGTCAGGTCTCAGTTTGCAACAGGGGTGTGTTTACTTGCCTGTGTTCCCTGTGCACATGCTGGGGCTAGGGGAAGTGGTCTGTGCAGAAATGGGTGGTACAAGGGTTACCCGGCACAAGGAGGGGACGATGCCAGGCAGCTTCATTGACCACTCAGCTCTGAATGGTGCTTAGCCTGAAACATTGACAACTGAGACATGGCAAAGCAAACCACAAAATGCTGTGATTTAATATACTGTGTGCCCCCTCTAAACTTGCTCCCACCTCGGTGATCCAAGCTTCCTGGTGTTGGAGGAGGTTACTAACAAGACTCTTCCGGGGAACGGTTGGGGGCACCACTTGTACTTACCAATTAGCCATCTGTCACTCTGACTGATCACTTTGCAATAATGATATAGTAGTGATCAATTTGGTGATATTTCTGGTAGGGGAACTTGCTTGGGCTTTACCTCATAAGCCAAAGAGAAAACCAGCAGCACATCTTGGGAGAATGCCATGGAAATTGTGTTTTGTATTGCACAATGTCCTGCTGGAGTGCATTGTGTAGCAGGAAGAGCTGAGCTCACGGAGTCAGATGGCAAGCTCTAGATCTAATGTTATCAGGAATATGACTTCCAGAGGAAAGAATTTGTCGTGTCAACACAGTGCCCAGAATAAGGCTGTCAGAAACCAAATGTGGAGCAAGGGTAAGAAAACTTTTAACATCAAATGCTGTAAAAGAGCAGACATAAGCCAGGGAATAAAAGTATATACTCAGAAGAGCAGCACAGAGCAAACTTGAACTCAAACATTGTTAAAATGTAAGAGAACCTTTGGTATAGAATAAATCTAACGTGAGAGTCAGAGAAAGAAAAGTGCAAATTGCAGAAAACCTGAAATGAAATTATGAACAGACAGCTCTGAAATATCACTTCAGGGAAAGCAAAGGGGGACCTGCAAAGGACAGGTGGCCATGGAAAAATAAAACCCTTTCATGGAAACTGTGCATCCATAGTAATGCAACATAAGGCAAGAACCATATTGTTTGGAGCAGGAGTGAGCATGGCATGGCCCAGCACACCCTCTCCCTCGGTGTCTGAAGCCTCCCAGGGTGGTGGCGCTTTAGCCAGCAGGCCCTGACAGATGCTGCGGGGGGATGGGGGAGCCGCTTTAGTGAAATCTGATTCTTTATCTTGTTCTCCAGCTTTTCCTGATAAAACCAGTTCGGATGCAAGGGACAGCTGAGTGCTCTTGCCCCTGCCAGTAGGACCATGGCCAGGGCTCATCTCACTGTGGGGCGACCATCTGCTGCCACTTAACAGCACAGGAAACCACCACTGAACAAAAGCATCCACTCGTAAAGCATCCCACCTCCTGCAACAAAATGGAGGGGTAAAGGCAATGCTACTTTATCACATACAATTTACAGTGAAGAGAGGACAGCAAACCTTGTAAGTAAGCCGATCTGGGAGTTTTTCCCCTGGATGCCACTAACAGGTACAAGGACATTATTATGCGGCTTGATACAGCCCAGGCAGATGAAGGGGAGCAAACTGCCACCACAGTGGTGGAAGGATGAAGGGAGGGAGTGTGGCCTCCCCCATCTGCAGAGAAACCCCTCTGCTGTGATTAGGTTTGATGTTGAAAGAGGCTAAGCTTTGTGTAGGAGCAGACAGGGCAATGCCTTTCAACGGCATCACTCCTCAACAGTGCAGAATTTCCTGGTGATCCTCGGCATGCCCTGCGTGGTATTTTGGTGTTTCTGTCAGTCCATGTACACGTTCACATGCCATATTGTGTTGCTGCCTGAATAGGGGATAGTGAATACATACTGTGAACGTCACTCACCCAGAGATTTGCCTGATTATATACCTACCCTTCATGAATTTGATTTCTGCAGACTTTTCTTGCCTTGTTTTTTATAAGGAAATTTTAAAACTTTATTTTGCATCAATGCCATGGGAAAAATGTCTTTTTTTCATAGGAAATTTGAACTGAATAAAAAGGTATGACATTGGTTTATTAAAACCTCCCTGCTTTAACATGAGGTTTCTTTTTAAAGAAAATGCTGAAAGTTTTGGACAGGTCAAAACCAATCTAGGATGTATGCCAGCAAAGAAATACAGATATGAAGTTGCCAGCAATACAAACATACCATTTTATTGCATTTTGACTTAACAATCAAACAGAGAGAAAAACAATGGCTTTATTATGGAAAAATATTAGAGCATAGAGAACTTCTAAAGAAGGGGGTAAAAGGATGCAGATGTGCATCCTGAACACGGAGGAACACTTGGTCACTCTTCCTACCTATAGGGATTGCTAACATCATGTTCATCAAGAAAAAGCAGATCCTTCTCAGAAACTTCTGGGAAGCAGACTGCCCTGCCAGGGGTGCAGGCTGTGTCCTTGCATAAGCCTTTCTAGAAATGAGTTCTTCTGAATGGCAAAACTTAACCAGATGATCAGGGTGAGGAGAGACTTTTCAGAAGCATCTTTTTTTGTGTTCTGGGCTGCCATTTAGCTCAGGTTTGGATTTATGACTTTCTTCTGACACCATATTCTGTCTGACCTCTAAGATTATCCCAAAGCATGATGTGCCCTGTATGTAGGTGTTCCTCTGGCTGTTTAGAACAGCTCTTTTGGACAGGGCCCTGAAAAGATTGTGCAGAAAAGAGGACACTTAAAATGACTGGCTTACTTTTGGCTTTCTTGCAGAAAGGGGATAGTAGGAAGCCAAGGTCTTCAATTACCAGGTGTTTATCGTCTGTGAAGCCATTGAGTCAGTTCTGCTTTTCGATTGTGACTTAATTTTATCAAACAGTAAGGGCAGGAGCAACCCATTCAAAAGAAGGAAAAAATGTGCTGGGATAGAAATGCTGACAGTAAAACTCTAGGAGCATTAAAGATGTTAACCTGGAGTTTATATTTAGCTTTTAATCTTATATTTAGCTGTTAGTTTTCAACTGTTGCTGAAGACTCTCTTCCGCACCCTGTTCAGCCCTCTGGAAAAGGATATGAGTTAGAAGTACAGGCTGTGCATTTGCCATTCAGACCAGGGTGGGAACTCCACCTGCTCACAGCCTTGCTCTGTTAAAAGCTACTAATCCTCATAAAACTAACCTTTCTGCTTTTTTCCACCTCCCTCCCCCATCTCTAATTTCCTGCATTCCTCACACTCTATTCTCTCTTTGTGTAGAAACTCATCTTGTTCTCTTTTGAACATACTGATTCATAAACATATGTTCTAAGTTACCTCTCTTGTCTTTGGTAATGTATTCCACATGTTTACATGCCATTTTATGAAATAGTTTTCTTTAACCTTTTTATTTGCCTCAATTTCCTAATGTTCAAAATATATTCTTTTCTTTCATGTTTTTTCTTCATAAATATATTGTACAGCTAAACAATGATGATTTTAATCAAAACCAAAACCACAGAAGACCTAATCCTTCTTTGACACATGAGGCTAAATTCTGTCCTTAGTTACATTTGCACAACACCAAAGTAGAAAAAGCTCTCCATTTTCACAGGATTTTAATGTTGGCAAATCACCTTTATGGCTAAATTTTGATTTATAAAGTATCCAGGGGAAGCTGAGAGATATATTAAAAGCAATTTAGAAATTTATTGCTAAAATGGCAAATTTGAAAATTATGTTCTGGTATAGTCCAGTGGGTATTGTGTCTGTGTGTGCAAGTGTGCATGTGGATGTGAACGTGTTGTTATATCTAAGTATAACCATGCAAGTTGAATATCCCAAACACAAAGTACCCTGCAGCTGAATTCTTGTCTTTTTTCATTAGTAAGTTTTTCAACTTTAATAATAAATGCACTTGGAATTGCAATAGGCAGAAAAATGTACAATATAGAATTTCATAAAAGCTTCATTAAAAAATAAATAAAAAGCAGCAGCAAACAACCCAAATGAAATAGATGCAGTTTTTAAAATCCCTGAGCAGATATGCTGCAGAGGGAGGGACATGCAAAGGGAAAACAGAAAAAGGTCACTCCACATCCCAGTTACTAACAGGAGATGGTAGAGTTCTATGAATGTCATTGAAGGTGGCATCTGGTGTTTTTATTTTCTGGTAAAACGGGAGTTAAATTGATCTTGCAAAGAGAGACACTCTCTAACTCCAAGGGCTAAACACCTTTGACTTAGAAGATTCAAGGACTACCAGATGATTAAATAAGATTGTTAAGGTTCAGTTAGCCTGTTTTGCTCAACTTTGCTGAGGGTGGTAGTCCAGTGCCTTTATAGCCTATGGTGTGCATACTCCAGTAACAGGGACGCTAATAATCTAAACTGGTCCTGTTGTCAAAGGCAACACTCACGCAGATAAATTGCACAGCAGTAATTGTGTATTAAATGTCAACTGAAGTAACTTACATGAGTTTCTGCTAAGGAACACATAGGTTGCAACCTATGCTTCCATTTATCCAAATACTATGTGAAACCAGTCTGAAATCCAATTAAATGAACATCTGATAAGAGAATGAAGTTATTAGATGCATAAAAAACTGCCAATGTGCAATGATTGCATTACCAGTGAAATAAAATGCGCTGAAAGGATAAACTTGTGGTAAACCAATTCATGGCATGTACAGAACATGTTGTGGAACCCTCACAAATGAATATGTGACAAAGGAATAAACATGAAAGAAATACACTGATTGTACACTGAGGCTGTGCATTTCAGAGAGATTCGCCGTATTATCTTCCTTATTCATGTGGATAACAGGCTTACTTATGTCTTCAAAAATAATTCTTTCTATCACGCTGCAACAATTCTAAGCATAGTGATAAATAGGAAGTATGAAAATGCTAATATATAAGAGGTAGTGGAATTTTAAAGGATCAGGACTGAGCCAAATTTTTAGATGAGATTTCTTGACACAGGAAAACCTCACTGAAGAAAAAAAATGAACACAATAATATGTGTATTGCATATTTATAGTGCAGTAATTTGACTCTGAGATTAACAAAAATCCATTTCAGAGGTTTTATTCCTGTAGTACAGCTTACATGGTTTTGGCATTCTTATGAGCAATGATATCTAACAGATTTATGTTTTGCAGGTGTTTTTTTTACAATTTAATGTAACTTAAATTTAAAAATGAAAGCTGAAAATTCAGCTAGAACAACCTGTGTTCTGTCAGTCAAGTGCAATGTATGAAGAAAATAGTACTCTAAATTTTTATTTTTAAAAGGGACACTGTTTTTCTTAAAATTAAGGTGAAAAGGATCAGGTGACTAATATTCTCAAATTCTGGGTAGCACAAAATGAGACTATGCAAAAATCGTTTGCAGAAATATCTGTATAGCCACTTCCCCCTTCTGGCACCCTCCAGCTCATACTTCTAATGCCTCACTCTTCCACGATGAACATGAAATCTGTGGGACTCCACAAGACTTAAGGGGTAAATCTGCTGGTTTTAACTGTGTGGAGCTGGACTCCAGCAGGATACTGATGGGCAAAAGCCTCATTGACAGACTCTCAGCCTTCACTCTTCATGTTTTGGTGTCATCAAATGTATGAAACAGTGAGGTTCATGATCAGGTATTTTGAATTTAGATTGCAGAAAACCATAATTCCATATCTGTAGGCTTCCTGCCTTATCCAAAAGATACACTCAGTACTCACATTATATTCTGGATTTTGTGGCATCCATGAACCAGAAAATCTGTATCTCATGGTATGTTTTTACAGCTCCCATACTGCATTCCAGTTGGAGCTCTGACAGACATCCTCCTCAACAAACCATGCAGGAGGAACTGCACTGTAAAAATAGGGAATGTCAGGTGGAGTGCCAGGGGATTCTGCTGCAGTTTGGAAGGACTAGAGTAGGCAAATGTTCCTGGAGGCATGAGTAGATCGCAGGATGACTATGAACCACAAATATGACACAGGCAATTGCTTTCTTGTGAGTCAAGAAAGGTATTTCCATAGGAAAAGAAAGCACTGTGCAAAACCATGGGGAGAACTCACCTATGTACACTTGTCATTCCTCAGGTTTAAAAAAGATAAATTCCATTTTGATGAGGGCAAACAAAGACTAAGCAGTTGATTAGGGGCATGGAGGGCCAATAAAAGAAGATGACTAGAAGGACTAAAGGAAGGCTGAGAGGGCAATCATCATTTTCAAGAAAGATAGCAAGGATGAACACTAAAGGAGGAAAATAGCTGTTGAATTGCCAGGAAAAAGATGGTCAAGAACACAAACCAATTCCATGGTTTTTTCCAAGAGGAAGTCCTCACCATTAACAGTGTAGTAGCAAATGTCACCTGGTGCATTGGTAAGAAATGGTGAGGAAATCTTGCCTGCTCTCTACATCTCTGCAAAGTTCACATAGAGAGAAGCAAACCTTTTCTTGCACCTGTGGTATCCCCACAACCTAACGAATATCTGTGGTATAAATGACCTTATATGCCCAGCCTGAACACAGGGATGAATTTACAGGGATACCCAGCAGCTGTGTCCACTGCCTGGCCACCAAGGGCCAAGGCTGGAAGCTGCATGAAGCTCTTGGAAATGAGAAGAACCACCAACACCTGGAGGTGCCTGAGTCTATGAGGCATTTTCAGCTGGATGGCGGTGGCAAGACCAAGGGAATGTGAGGATCACTGCAGAGCTTGCCCTGCCCACAACATGTGGAATCAGGAGAATCAGCCATAAGAAACAGGACACAGACATGTTGCCAGGGGTTCCAGTGCTTTGGAACACTCACTGGTGTCCCATCAAGCACGGGAAGAACCTCCCTTTAGACTTCCCCTGCTCAGGAAGCTGTAGAGAGCAATGAGGTCACCATTCAGCCTCCCCCAAACTAGAGCAACACAGCGGATTTAGCTGCTCCCTATAGGACCTGCCTACAAGCCCCTTCACCAGCTTTGGTGCCTTTTTCTGGGCCTTAATATCCTTTGGAAAATGTGGGGCCCTATCTACAGGATTGCATTCCTGTACTCTGTGTCCCCTCCCAATATGGGAATTAGTAGCAATTAGTGCAGCTACAGCATATTATTTCAGGGTGTGCTAATCAGCATGCTACCAGTTTGCTTGCACGTGTAACTCAAAACATAGACTTTAGCTTATAAACTCTTTTGAAATCCTTGCTCCTTAAAATCTCTCCCACTTTAGGGCTGAGAGAATTCTGAAGTTCTGAAAAATCATCAAAACCTGAAATTATCCTTATTCGTATTCTCACTGTGTGCATTTTATAGCCTAGTCACACACACATAATAAACAATTTTTATTCTTGCCTGTGTTGCTGAAAAAAAATATGCCAAATAATCTTTGTTTCAGTATTTCTGATTACTCCTTTAAATCACAAAGCCATCATTCAATTCCTTCTGGCTAGCACTGGCTGCTGAAAAGAGGCACAAAAATGGAGAAAAGTGTGGTAACCCAGAGCTGCTCTGTGAAGGATTGGCAAGGCTGTATGGAAAGGCTTGCAAAGCATCTGCTCTCACACTATGCTTGGCTTCAGTTAATATTCCCACTATTAATCCTTTAGCTTCATGAGAATAAAAAATAAATAACACTCTAAATAGAAAACAAACAAACAAATAAGCTAAGGTTCCTGGGTTTCTTCTTCCTGTCTGATCAGATCAGAAAATCTGTCCTGATCTTTTTATTCTAACAGCCTGTTCTGCACCCTCTCAGACCCAGTAAATCTGTCATCAGTAGGCCTAGGTAAGAGCCTGCTCCATCTCTTAGATGGAAGTGAGAAGCTTTTTAAACATGAAAGCTGCAGGACCTGCTCCTGAAGACAGTAGACATTCTTCATAATGCTGACCAAGAAAAAAGGGAAAGGAAATGATTCAGGCTGGAATTCAGGAAAATGGTGACTCTTTTGAAGTGACATTGTTTTTAATTTTGAACTTGATATAGTTACAGAAAGGCAAATCCTGGCTAATGCCAGTGCTGTGTTACTGGGATAGCTTTATTAGTCAAACTTGTTACCATATGACTTTGCTATGGCAGGATGAAATCTGCCCAGTTTTGAGCTCATGGCCTGCTAAAGCTGCTGTTTCAGGGCAGAGGCAGAGCTGACTCAGGCAGAGCTGACCCAGGCTACAATAATGCTAGACAGGTCACTCAAAAAAGCGAGGACTTTGAGGGTCCCAAAGGAATCCAGGAGTCACTGCCTAGGCAGAATAATTCAAAGTAAATGGCATGCCAAAAGGATTGATATTTTAGCAGAAATCACCAGGGGCTTACATTGCTGTGTGTGAAGTGAGGCTTCTCAAGCAACAAAATGAGCTAGAGGGTTTATTTATATTTATTTATATTTGATAGTTCAGGAATGGCACTGACTAGTATTTAAATTGGTTTAAACTCTTGCTAGTCCTACAGATTGATGTCCTCATACTGATGTTCACCATGACCTGAGTGAAAGATGATATAAACGTTCAGTTTCATGCAGGTGCAGAAATGTTTGGCTTTTAAATTGAGATCCCTTTCTTAACACAGAAAGTGGATGCATTTTGAAAACAAGCACAGCACATAAGAGAATTGGGTTTGCTAAATTATCCTCCTGTTTCTCCCATCGTCTCCCATCCTGTGACTCAGCTCTAGAGCACTGACTTTCATCTTAGAGCTGAAACCTGTGCTAAGCTCTACTCAGTCTGGCTGAGCTGTCTGTCAGGCAAGATGAGGGGGAACTGCCTCCATATCAGACTGGCACAGAAGTACTTGTAGTCACAACCATTGCTGTCTCTCTTCACTCAGGTGTAGCTACAAAGCCCTGGGCTGGTCAAAACTCATGGCTTTTCCTTGCCGGGGTGGACATGAGGATGGGCTCCCTCTGCTCAGCATCTGCTTAAATTGTTATGACTGTGGACTACTGTGTAGCCTGGGGAGACTGTCATTGGTACTGCTAAATCCAGTAGATGAGAGACCCTCCTGCAAAACTTGCCTGTTAGCTGTCAGATTTGGCTGGATGTAGACGATGTGATCCAGTGGAGCACCAGTACAGATAGCACAAATTAATGATGATAGTTGTTTTCCCACTGCTCACCCTGACGCTTACAAATATTTGGCAACAGCTATGGATTACTTCTCAAAATGCACTAAAGATAAACCTCTACAGGATAAACTACCCAAAAGTGTTGAAGGTCTCTGATTGAATTCATCAGACATTCATGTGTATCCGCACAAATCAATGGCCAAGGCAGAGAATTTGTCAATCAGGTAAGTGAGGAAATACATTAACAGGTGACAGACAACAATTTGCCAGGGTACATAACCCTAGAGTCAGCAAGCTTGTGAAATGGCAGAATTGAACTGTGAAAGACAAATCACTGAAGGTGGAGAGAGTGTCTTCGTTATGTCTTGCTCTCACCTGCAACTGCAGAACAAAGTCCAGAGAATTTTTTTCCTCTCATCCTCTGCTGCATTAAAAAATGTGAACAACCTGTTATTATACATTACAAATTCTGTTACTGTCTCACTTTAATAGCGAGATAACAATCGTGTGCCATTTACATATTTTGCATTTTATTGCTCTTGCATAATTCATCATAAGTAACATAACATTATTGTCAGGAGAAGTTCTGCAAAATTTAAGAAAATGGAAGGCAGGCTGTAATGCAATCAGAAATAGCAAATAGTATTGATGTGTTTAGGTAAAACAAAAGGAAATTAAGTAAGAAGTAAGAAGCATGAATGGAAGAGAAAAAAATGAGCTGATTAGAGTGAGGCACAAAATGAAAGTTCGGACTAGAGAGTGACATCCTGCAAAAAATGGGAATGCTTGGCTCACACACTGTAGGCAAGATGGGTTTAATGATGACTAAAATGGATATACTGCAAAAGAGCAATTGTTATGGAAGAACACATGTTTCAGGGAACAATAGCAGTGCTGAATCAGTTAGTAAAGTCTGTAGAAACCTGGAGCCATGACTGAGCAGACTATAAGTTTTTGAAAGAACTGTAATTTTTGAGAGCTCTAAAATTGTTCCATCTCACATTAGTATAGCTGCAAACAATAGTCTGCAGTAGGATAAAAGAGAAGGATTTTATAAAATTTTCTACATTACAATCACCTTCATTTGTCCTGTTAATTTTGGCATGAAAACACTCAGAAAATGACATTTAAATTCTCTTCTTTGGATCAAAATTTGATCTCATTTCACATCTGGGCAAACTAAACTAAAAGCACACATACACATAAAATCTTTTATTATCTAGTAACTAGAACTGTTAGACAGGGAGAAGAATGTAGTTAGCTGGTTTCAATTCCCTTCTGCTTTAAACCTGAGCCAGGTTTGAGGAGATTGCAGTCCTGGTAAGGGAACCCTGAATGTCCCATAGGGAAAACACAAGTTTAGACTGGATATGTTCTAACTCTGAAGAGTCCAAAGGGGTTTATGGTTGTAGCTGAAACCAGTTAAATCTCAGTAATTTTGGCTCTGGAGAGGATGACATTTTTAGGTTTGTCATTGCCTTTGATTTCGACTCCTATACAACCATAAATATCACATTGAACCATGGGAGGGACCTGGTCATGAGCAAATCACAAACTGTCTGGACTGGCAGAAAATCAAGCACCACACATGTTTCACCAGTGGAGGAACTCTTCTTTCCAGGGATTCGTGACTTGTGGGTCACATCCCGTTGCATTTGTGGTCACATATGTCCCCCTGGCAACTCAGTGAATGACATACCGTGTAGCAGTATTAAGAAAGGATTGCTTATAGCTTTCTTCTAACGTCATTTAATGGCTAAAGATGAAGAACTGCATACTAGCACATATGCATGAATCAGAGTCTGGAAACTCTATTTTGATTGGTAGAGGAAAATACAGAGATGCTGGATACCTCTGAATGATGATAACTGATGGCAAATCTGACATCTAAGAGCCATTCACAATACATTGATACATAACACCATGTTTAGAGACACCCTTCCTCCCACCCCCACCCCCAAAACAATCTGAATAATGAATCAAATGGTCTCAGCAGTAATTGGATCTTTTTCTGTGTAATTAGCAATTTTTCCCCTTGCATTATAATTTAAAGTACTGTGGTTGAATTGAGCAACTCATGTAATGAGTCATTAGACCGAGGCTTTTAAGGAAGTTATTTCTGAAGGTCTGTGGAGGCTAAAATATGTCTAAATTAAAAGAGTGACAGGCTGCAATCATGGCTGTAAAATAAAGGTGCTCAGTAAGCAGTCCTATTACAATCAGAAAGAAAAAGAACCAGATCTCTGTCTTGTGCATGGAAGCAGAGGAAATGATGAATACCTTAGGTAACTCATTCTGTGCAAAATCAATCTTTCACTGTCAATTTTAAATGAACTAATTTGTTCACAAATCTGCTCAGTCAGTTTGGAAGCATACTCAGTTCATCCATATTAGCAAATCCTTTAATCTTGACTAGTCCACTGAGTAAGAAATCTAGAAATGTGTTAATATGACTGGACATATGTAGTAGGATAAGAATTGATTCTTTTAATTAGTGTCTATTCAAGTTATAGTTCCTTCTTTTACTGAACTATTGACCCACTGATATATAAAGAGATTACTGTTATGACTAAAATACCTTCCAAAGTTATATTTAACTCTTTCTTTATTGGTGAATGTGAGACAGAAAAATAATCTTTGAGTTATCCAAAAATAAACAATGTAATCTAATTTAAGGTTTCTTTCAGACATGTTCCCATTAATTCTGGAGATTCAAACTGATATTTGAAATTTAAAAAGCATAAACCCCAAGTTATTGCTAAAGGAATTTTATAATCCTTTCTTCCAATTTAGATAAAACGATAATATGTTATTTGTAATTCTAGTTTGATATCAAGACAGTTAGAATTTTACCCATCACAGTTCAACCACTGAGCTTGGTGGCAAATCCCCACTGAAATTCATTGATGACAAAAGTATATTCTTAACAAAAAAAGTTAAATAAAAAAGACAGAAAGAGATGACTCCTGTTCCTCTCATTCCTACTCTGTCCACACAGAGTAAGTTAAACTCTGGAAAGCAGCTGTGTATAAACTCACTGCACTTTGCAAACAAACAAGATTATGCTTGCTCTTGCTCACTCATGGGGATGGGACAAACACTAGAAACAATCCCAAATAACAGCCCAGTGACAATGGAAAACAGTTTTGTATGATCCCATCATGGTCTTTGGTACAAAAAAAAGAAATCTGGCATTTACTTGTTGCTCTTCACTTTACATTGTGAAAGAGCCTCTGCAGCAGGGTGGTCCTAGGCAGGGAGCCTATATTGGTACATATTGTCCCAATACTGAACATGTACACCTTGCTTGGGGAGCAAATGCATTATTAGCATTAACAATATGGCTGTGAACAACATGGGTTTAGATGGTCTTTATTAATCTTATTAATAATTTGAGCTACAGCAATAGAAGAATGCCCTAGCACCCTCCCTGGGTGAAAAATCACTTTTACTAGCTTTGAGATCTTCACGCAGGACTAGACTTTTAATATTTTCAGTGAATTATTTAAGTGGAACTTGAATATGGAAGAAAAAGTGAGCAGGTTGCTGGCTAACTGTGGAAAAATGCCATTTAATGAAGCATTCTTACTGTAAAGCAGCAAGGCAGATACCTCTGTTTTTTTCTGAGCCTGGATAATCTTAATCCTGCTGCCTTTGTCAGATCTATTTGCTCACTAAGGTATGGTCTTGACCTGGGGTTTTCCACATACCTGTCTCTTGAAACAGCACTTTTTGCTAACTACAGTCTTTAATTAAGTAAATATAAGTAAACAAAAAGAGAGAAAACTTCACTTAAGCCTTCTAGTGTTTCTCTGTTTCATCAAATCTTCACTTGAAGGGCATTCCCAGGCAATGCATGACAGGAAAAAGATAGCTGTTGTATTTTGAATTCAGAATGTGTGGAGCTTTCTGAGCATCCATCTGCTTCATTTCAGGCTGTGTCGCTCCTCAGTTTTCAATGTGATGGTTGTTTTGCTCACCTACTTTTTCAGTAGGCTGAGCTGCTGGGGCCTGGCTGGTGGGAACCAGCAGATTCCTGTCTCTGAAGGCAGCAAATTAACAGGGGCTTTTCCCAGTCTGCTTCCCTACTGCATTAAGGTTGGCCTTTGCCATCTGAGCTGCTGATGTGTATGAGCTCAGACTTCCTTAACTGGGTCTGTAACCAGTCTGAGAGGGATTAGGACAACACAACAGCATAACCAGCCATCTCACGCGCTCTTGTTCTCTCATGTTAGTGTAACAGTGAGTGTTATGGTCTCCCCAGTTATTGTTTAAAGTTTTGGCCAAAAGTGTCCCTATAAACACCCCGCATTCATTTATGTCTTTATGGTTTGACATTTTTCCTCTTAATTTGCCTCAGTAGCACCCATTTTCTAGACTTTGGCTCACTAACAGCCACCCTTGCAGTGCTCCCCGGTGTCCACCCACTTCCTATTCTTAAGGTCTTTGAAAAAAAGATTAGAAAAACATACACATCAACAGATGCCCCTTGATCTAGCAGACTACCACAAACACATGAAAGGTGAAAATGTTCTCTTTGCCCAGTTCTGCTTAGTCAGCAATCCAGTTTCAGTTATGTTCACAATGGGGGCCTGTGATGTGTGCGAAGCATAGCAAGAACAGGGCAGGGTGTGCCCAACACCCTCCTGATGGTGGTAGTTCCTCCTACGAGTCCCATTGGTTTGAATGGGAGCTGGTGTTGAGTACTGGATTTTTGTTCTCTGATGAAAGAGGTGTGGAAAATTCTTCATTTACTTTAATGATTATTGCGACTTCACAGAGAAGTAGCTGATTCTGCAAATAGTTCTATGAAATGATTAGCCTTTGCAAATGCCAGGATACTTAAAGATAACTATGTTGATGTTATATATCTCCATCTCCCTATGTGCAATTCTCTGTATATGTTTATGTGTGGGCTATTTTTGCATGATCTTGGTGGAGGACAGAACAGTAGCTTGGTTTGGCTCATTTAAAATACTAATAATGATGGTCTTAGATGTGAAAAAAAAATAATACTAATGACATTTTTAATGTCTAAATTAGTGCAGAACCTAAAAACACTCCTCTTGCTTCCAAGGCACATGTAGGTTTGAACAGAAGATAAATGGCACATCTCTATCAGCCA
Organism: Corvus cornix cornix; assembly: GCF_000738735.6. Lineage (NCBI taxonomy): Eukaryota > Metazoa > Chordata > Aves > Passeriformes > Corvidae > Corvus > Corvus cornix. Next base: position 13,231,558 of record NC_046339.1, on the reverse strand, counting down.
GTGCATTTTGGTAATTGATCAAATTTCCATATTAATTAGAAAACATGCACCCAAAGTGGGTGGGATCACAAGATTCTATCAGCTTAGTTTTTCTTAATCCTCTTGCGTGAATGAAAAATGAAGTGCGTGGCCTTTTGCTAACTCTGTATTCAAGAGATTGCCTTGACCACTGCTTGCTTCAATTTATCTGGGAATGTCTTTTGTGCTGTATGCTCTCTGATTGTCTGAAAATGCCTTTTAATTTCCTGAATACATATATGTATACAATGAATATTAATCAAGAGCTGATTAGTATCTCTTCTGCCATCACACAAAAATATTTTATCAGACACAGATTGTATCTGCAATTGCATATTTAAAGTCTGCACTGGAATGGTTCATGAGCTTGACTGAGTGTGGACTGAAGTCCTCCACTAAAATTTTGTATTTTCTCATCTATAAAAAAATTTTGCTAACCAGGAAAATTGAATTTAAAAACCCCTCAAAACACTCATGAATTTTTCCTCAGGAAAATTGTTATTTACTTACTTTCAGATATTCTAGCCATGGGTATTGCTGGTGTTATATTTGGCTAAAATCTTACCACCAATCTCAGCTTCTGGCATGGAAGGAAAGAACCCCTTTCCCAAGCAGCACAGAAAGGATACAGAGCTACAAACCTGAAGGCAAGATCCAACCCTTGCAACCTTTGTGTGAGGTGAAGAAAATGAAGGAAGTGAGTAAACTGCCCACCTGCTAAAATTTATGCTGAAAACTGCCCTCAGGAGAACTGCCAAGGAATTCAGCCTCATATTGCCTGGGGAATGCAAGACCTCTGTAGCTCTTCAAACTCTGCTCCCATCCTTGCCCTTCTGCCCAGGAAATGCCATTTGCTGCACATGCCCAGTTACTGTGACAACTTTGAAGAAAGGGAGAATAAGGTTTGCGGTTTTGTTTCTTCATAATAATCTCTAACTTTTAGTCTGCTTTCCTCAAAATACTTTCTGTTTTTTATCCTCTGGTGGCTGTGGCTCTGCCTTGCATGAAGGATGACAGACTGAGTGCTAATTCTACCACCTGTAGACCTTGTTTATTTCAAAATGTCACTTGTTTTTTATATCCGAAGTGCCAAGAGAGATGTTCTCCCAGGACACCAAAAATTAGCCATTATTATAACACAGATATTAAGCCACCCATGTCTCAAACACATCAATCAAAGACGTCTGTCCTGCAACAGTAGAGCAGAAAGGGCAGCATGTTATTAGAGAGAAAGAGAGAGAGCGATACCAGGGGAGCCAAAATCATTATCTGAATATATCACTGAGGCTGTCTGAATGCTGTAGGACCCATGGCAGAGCCCACATATTGTAAAGGAAATTTCTGTCCTCTGTGATCATGTAATTGCTTCACAGTAATTCCTTCTAGCAACTTCTAAGGCTCTGAAACCTTCCACATTTGGAGTTGAGTCATTGCAAAAATTCTATTTTTCCAGAAGATTGAGGAGGGAAAAGCTCTTCCATAAGCCAAATTCCTGACCTGCAGGCTTTTTGCAAGTTCTAGAAAATGCATCTAGCCCCCGTTAAGCACATCCTAACATGTAGTTCAGAGTCCAACGGTGAACAGCATAGGAGCAAGAAAGGCAAGAAGAGAAAACTTTCCGAGGGCATCTGCTAGGCCCATGTTGGCTGTCTTGGCAAGACATGTCAGGATGCATTGGTAGTGCGCAGTGAGGCTGAAGATTCCCTACTGGCTGGAACCGAGTCATTTGCCAGGCTTTCCTTGTCAGGGAGAGTTAAACCAGTCACTGATCCTAATTCTAACACTGTTGTTGCAGCATTCCAATTTTTAATCGCTACATGACTTGTCAGGTTGAATATGAGCCACAAGAATAAAATTTAAAAACCTCCTAATAATGAGGGTGTCAAAGATGACTAGCACTTGGTGTTTCTTCCATTACCTTTCCATTTCTTAAAAATGGAACTAAGGTGCAAGTGCCCTCATTTCCAAATGCCCTTTATCTTCTCATTCCCCCCACCAACAGATCTTTTCCTGAAATCCACTAAGATAGTCAGTGTAAGTAGCACAGTCCTGCACTCCTTGTACAGTGTTGGGGGAGCTTCCTTCAGGCTTAAGAGCATAATTTGAAAAGGGGTTCCCCTTCTTCCACAGTTATGGGACAATATGGTGGACAATTAGTTAAAAAAATGAATGTGCTGTATGCCTTCATCCTAGGGTGGCAGCCTCTTTTTCTAGCTGCTTTTCTCCCCTGGTTTTGAAACCTAAGAGAAGTGCACTTCCTGCCTTCAATGAGCAAGAATGAGCTGTCTTTGGTATGTCACAGTTTTGCATATTGCCAATTTGTCTGTAAATGTTTTAAATTTGCAGTAATTGTAGACAATTGAGGCAAGCAAAGTGGAAGACACCCAGAAGTAAAGGGCATTTTTCAGGCCAGTGAACTGACACACACATCCCAGTATTCCTTTCCCCATGACAGAAGATGGCTGGGAGAGATGTGCTTCATGCTGTAAGTTCCTGGATGCTGACAAACAAATCAGCTTCCAGTAGGCTCTGAGTTCTCATCTGCAATTGAACTAATTTACCGTCTTCATGTGCTGTGGGAATGAAATACAAGAATTGATTTCAAAAGACACCAGCATGCTAACAAGTATGGGTTGCTGAATGCCAGTCTTTTTCAAAAATTAGCTTACCCCTAGCAGTGTTTCAGTTCACTGATTTCTTCTTGTTTGATTATTTTGTTATAGAATGCTTAAATTCACAGTACTTTCCACAAAAGAAAATCTGCACTGTAATCTCTAATCACTGCAAAAAATGCAGGATCAGTTGACTTCATCTTGGATTGACATTAGAAGTAAATTTACAGCACACATAAAGCTACATGCAGGAAGAATTAAATGCAGTTATGACTTTAATATGGATACCAAAAACTAGAACAATTCAATATTTAAAAGTTTAATAATATGCAGAAATTAAGTTCAGCATTAGAGCTGAGTCAAGAAAATAGAATCATCCAATTAAAAATGAAAAGACCTGGTGAATTTGTCAGTATTTGAGATGCTGGGGTTTATTTAAAATGCTTTTGTATGTTGAGTATTTTGGATTCAGCTCAATGACTGTTGCAAAATGTCATGTTTTCATGCAAAAAAAAAGTTTATCTGGGACTACAAAGGCAAGATGTAGCAGGAGAAATTGTGGTGCCGAAGCAGTGTGTGCCTCACCTCCAGACAAGGCAGCTGCTGTGGTAGGCCTGTGAATCCATCAGTGCAACTTCTGCAGCCAACACAACTTCTGAAATCCATCCCCATCTTCTCTGCAGTGGGACAGGAACAGGGAGTCTAACTCTCCCAGGTGCATTTTGTATTTGGGGAAATATCCATGGAGCCTCTTCAGCCCTATCAGTGTTTTTCCTGGAAGCACATTGCTGCTCCAAAGAGCTCTTCATGGCTTCAAGAAAAAGCTTTGGTGGAAGCTGTCCTTTTATTAATAGAACAGAGAAATTTGCACGGAGTAACGTTCCTGGGTGCTTCTTTGGTCCTTCTATTTTAGTCAGCTGTTATTAAAATCTCTTTTCACCTCAGAAGTTAATCAGTGCTATGCTATCCCTTCCTTTTGGAAGCTGAAAGGTGCATCATTGAAGAGAGAACACAACAATGGTGTGATTTTACACAAAAGTAAAATTCATGGGCACTTACATGTTTTGCTACTTAACTGATGAATTATCTAGTGCAATGGCTATTGTGCTGTTCACCATCCCTGTTGCTATCTCTGCTTCCTGTAAATATGAACTGAACTAATAAGGCTTTTAAAGTGTAAATAAAATCTTTCACCAAGGAGCATTTTTGGTTCTATGTCCCAGTTTCAGAAATACACACAACTAGGATTCAACAAAACTTTCCTAACCACAAAAAGTACCAGGAAAGGGGCAGAAAAGCCACATTTTCTTTTTTAAAACTCAGAATATGGGTAGTTTGAGTCTTTGTTCGCTTTTATTCTGATCATCAGAGGTCGAGGAAAATCACACTTTTTCCTGAGTTCAGAAAAAGGTTTTATTTTTGTCATTTCTATTATGAGAAAACTGGGATGAATATGATTTTGAGTTGGGCTTGGAAATAGCTTATAAGTTAAGTTTTGGTTTTGTAGAACAAAATGTGATATTATCTTGGATAAAACATGCTTCTTATTATCAAAATAATGAACTTGTATAGACCTGTATAAAAATAAGATTTAGCCTTTTTAATCATTCCTGAAAACCCAGGGTACCAGAACTGTTGCCTTGTCTCTGTACTACAGCTTGGTTGAGATTTTCAAAAGAGGGAAAAAGGATTAAATTTGATTAAAGGTTGCAGTGGTTCAATGTAGGGTATTTTTATCCATCCTGATTTGACTTTGTATGAGAAACTGTGCTGAGCTTGTACTTTAGCTAGCCATGCTTTACAACAGTGACTCTCTATAGAAAATTTATACATATGACATGAAACTCTCCTTTATCAACTATTCAGTAAATTATTATAAAACATTTCAGGTGTTTATCTTTGACCTCAACTTCTGTTGAATATATTGGAGTAAAATATAAATCGAAATTAACCCTACAATTTTCTGCCATTATGCAGCCAAAACTTGCCCAGCAAACCCTCTGTGCATCTCTTAGTTTCCTTCAATTTAGATTGATTATGTCTTTATACTGGGGAGAGGGCCTTCCTGATAAAAGAATGGCTTAATCTTTATTTGCCTAGAGCAGTTAGAAAAATAAGTGAAGCAAGCAGCCTCCTGTGACTGATTTCTGCTCACTTAAGGCAATTCACCCTTGAAACAGAGAATAATTGTTCTCCATCCTTTTCCAGATATTGTCTTCCCTTTCATGTATTATATCCAAATAATCTTTAAGATTTGAACATTAAAGGAATACAGAGTGAATCAAAACCATGCACCAGGCTAAATTTTGCCTACAGAGGCCTATCCAGAGTTTTCATAAAAGGCAATGGAATCCCTGCACATATCTAGGAGCAAAATTTGGTCCATACTCTCCCTAAATTCTGAATTAAAAAGAAAAAGCAAAAAAAAAAAAAAGAAAGAGAAAGAAAAAAAAGAGGTAACCTCTGTTTCAAGCAACAGATAATAATGTGTGGGCTTTGATCGAACTACTGGGTGTCAACAGTATGATAATATTTAGAATTGTACACTATAAAGGAATTTAATTCCTATATAGCACTCTTCTGGACAAAAAATATGGGTCTGCTGTGAAAATTCCCTACTTGAGGTACCTTTTGCTTCTGTGCCTCAATTTTGTGTGGATAAGGTAACAAATGATTTCCTTCAGCACTGAGAAGGTGGACCATGCCATCTTCTCTTTTATTTAGCTCTATCTTTAAAAACAACATTGCATTCTTTCCTGCAGCTGGTCAAGTGATTGGCAATGACCAACAAGTTATATGACTTGTCTTATTCTGAAGGAACCTAGGAAACCTTTTTTTATCTGGATTAGGTGTAGCCATAATGTTCTTGTCAGGCTGAGCTTTAAACTGAAAAAACTCCTAGAAATCCCAAGTTTACTAATCCCTATTGTAAATATTTCTCTATAATTAATTTTTACATTAAATTATTGTTACTCCAGTAACAAAACTGTACCAAGGGTGGGTACAGTAATTCACCCTGAAACTTTCTCTTTTAGTGGCTTCTTCCTCAGAGCTGCATCTTACAAATTCTTTTCTATCAGTGGAACTGAGGACACAGAGTGTGATGCTACAATCTTAGTCTTAAGAACTGCTTTTGAACTGCAAAATTCATGAAGTTCATCAAGCACTAATTCTTAATTTTAGGGTTGAAGGATGATACAAAGAAAAACTAAACTTTCCTGTAAGCAAATTAAAAAAAAAATCAGTTACAATCTAAAATTTGGAGAGTAATGTTTTTAAAGAGCTCTCCTTAGCAAATGAAGGCTGAATGCCTGGAAATGTATTTGTTGGAAATGCATAATTGAAACTACAAGCAACAAAATGTTCAAAAGTATTTGGTTGTGTTCCTTCAAGAGCTGTAATTATATATCCTGCAACTGACTCTTTGCTGTTGCTTCATAGTTCAGTTCTTTGTACTCTATCTGAAAATACAGCACTTATGCTTTTCACAGGAAGGGTCTTCCAGTGCCTCCACTGGCAGGGAGAGCAGGAAGAGATCTATTTCCACAAGCCATATAGCTGGGGACTGACCCAAAGCTGTAAACTGTAAATACCAAAATGGAGCACAGATAAACTGCTGATTTTATAAAAATCATGGATGTTTTAATAGGATAAGGATTTCAATTGTGCTCTTCCTTTATTTCATCATACCCACTGTGTTGGACAAATTTGTGCTGGACAAATTTGTGTCAGCTAATACAGTTCTCTGCAGGTGATTTGCAATGTGTGTGTGTTTGCTAAAAATTTTTGCTGGAAACTTCTTATAGCTGAATGTTGCTTCATCTTGCAAGGTTCTTTCAAATGCTCACTACCAGTGTCTAAGGGTGGACAATTCTTCACAAGCTGACCCTGAAGAGGTGTTTGCAAGAGAAATCTTTCATGCACCTAGGTATGATATCAAGGAGACACTGAGTTATTGTATAATAATGAGAGAAAATATGAAGATAAATAATTATCTCTCCATGAGTCTAGACCTGTAAAAGAGTGCATTTATGCATAAAACTCTGAGCAGATTAGAAATGGGTGTCATTAATCAAATTATAATATAAATTCAATTTCTGGATTTTTTTTAAGAGTCATGAATCAACTACTTTTGACTTTTCAGTCCCACTGCAACAAAACCTATGATATTTCTATAAGGGATGGTTGGTTGAGGGCATCACCTGCTAAACTCCCAAGTGGCACCAGTTCTTGCAACTGTGCTATTTCTGATTCTTCGTTTCGCCAGTATTTCCTTGACATTGACTTTCTAAAATATTATGTCCTGTTTTAAAAGTAATGATTTAATAATGAATGGGTGTGCAGTTCAAAAATCCAGCTTGCTAGCACTTCATCCTTTCTTAGCTTCTGCAGTTAGAACTGAGACGTAGTTTTACTGTGACACACTGTGAGAATCTGTATCTCATTGTTGCTTAGATCATGGATGGGCAACAATGGCTTTTTTCAGAGTTTCACAGACTAGCAAACTTAAAGTAGCTCCTTTTAATTGAAACCCAGACATACTTTTAGGTAAAAACAAAACTGAGCTGGCTTGAGTTTTTCCCAAGCCAAACAAAAGAGATTGGAACTTTCCATTGTTTTTGTCTGCCAACCATGCATTGTTAAAGGAATCGAAATAAAGAGGGAAAGGGGTCAAGGGTTATAGAGCTCATATTTCCACTCTACATGACCCCATCTCAGCAATAGTGGGACCCTCGTGATCAGTTCCCGTTGGTCTAACGGAACAGCCATTTCTTAAGAAAAGGAATTACTGCGTACAGTACCTTTGTGACTAACAGAAGAATACCCCAGCTCTTCAAAGGTCCTTTCATTACAGCCTCTGAAGAGGACTCTGACATTACTTTCTTGAGATTATAATGAAAACAGCTGTACTTGTACCAATTCCCCTTTTTATTATTTTTTGTAACAAAACAAGATTGATGCTATGCCACTTTCTGTTCTGTCATGAGAATAAGGTATCACAAATGCTAATAACTACCACAGCAGCAATATGCACTACTTTGATCTTTTCACTATTCTTTAATTTGGGCAGCTGGCCACTGAATTCCTTCCTAAAAATCTGTGCTGCCTAAAAACAAAGGGAAAAATGGCCAACAAAATCAAATGTGCACATTTAAAACCATTCATCTGACTAGTCCAATTCAAAGCCTACATGAGTAATGCAAATACGATACTTTGATTTTGTGATTCTAGGCACCGAAATCTTAATACACATTCTTCTGACGATAGATTGTGGCAGAACAAGAAACACCACAAACAACCAATTCTCATTAAAACCTAAAGTTTGTAATCCCTTCATTCTTATTGGTTGCTTTGCCAAAGACTTCTTAAGAGATTATTGAGCTTATTAATGAAAACCCAAAAGTAATTTTAAGTGATTTTTTCTACTTACAAGACAGTAAAATTAAACATGCTGTGGTTGTTAATTTTTCCAGCATCAAAGGCAATGCAAGAAGGCAGGATCTGGCAACAGCAGCTGTCAAGATTCCAAACCCAAGAAATGCAAACACCTACTGTCCAAATTATTGTTGTACTGGTAGAAACAGGATTATAGTCTTTGGTGTTTCTGGTAATAAGCCAGAACAGAACTGTGTATTGCTAGTTGAATTTCTTTTCCAGTGACTCAACTTTTCACAGTGAATCAGATGTACAATTTTTCTATTCTCTGCATTTCAGTCCAGTCCCAGCTCTATCTTCACGACAAGCGTTGATAGCCTCTTGTTGAAATGAATACCACAATGAAAATGATAGTGACTGGTGGCGCTCAGAATTTGCAAGTAAAGCTCTCCAAATGAGAATTTTGGATCCTCATTTCCAACCAACAGCAAGGATTTACATACTTAAGTTCTTTCCTGGAAGCCACAAGACAACGTTTCCAAAAGCTGAAAGAAGTGCCCCATGGAAAATTCAGAATCAGCTGAAGACATAATTTTATTCCATAAATGCTTTTGAAAATATGAATATTCTGTTCATTAGTAAATGAAATGTAATAATTTTAGAAAATTTAAGATGTAGTAAAATTTGCATGAAATGGAGTGAGAGGAAAAAAGTTCTACAAATACAGTCCCAAAAGCGAAAGCATCATGAGAGAACATCTACATGTCCAAGTTAATTCACTGTTTGGAGTGTTTTTATTCTTGGTTTCACTTCAAACAGAAACATTAAAATGATAAGTAAGGAAGCAACAGAGAAATCTGAATTGTTATTTTTGTGAGTTACTGGGAGACAAGATACTGCTTAGAGAAAAAGGAGCCTCCTGAAGTGTTCAAAAAGACAAGAACATTGTATATGCTATAAAATGAGATTATAAAGTGGAATAAAAATTTTAGGAAGCATAAAATGAGAGGCATGAAACGGAGAGATATTTTTATATATTTCTGATATTTCTAGAGAAAAAACCATTCAGGGCAGGGGATGTATTGCAATACATTGCAACTGATTTGATTGCATATCTGCTTATGCCTATGCTTATGTTCAGACTCGCAAAACCAAGTGCATCTTGCATGTTTGTGAACAGGCTGGGGCAATTTTGTTTACACTGATGTAGTAGCAACTGTGGTCATTCTGCAGCTGTGTTTTCTGAATGCAGCTTCAGTTTGGAAGGGGAAGGAGGGAATGCAGCAGGGTGAATGGAGCCTTGCAAACAAGCTGTTACTGGAATTGATTTGTGTTGCATTACAGGGCTATTCATGACTCCTGTGCAATTTCTCTGCACATGATGTAGTTTTTGTCTACAAATATAGCTTTGAGTATGCCTAGTTACCTTTGTCCGAGCATTTTTTTGTGCTTTAGGCCTGGTTTTGCTGCATAAACAGTTCCTGACAGTGGTTTGGTCATGCAGCACAGTAGCTGCCTGGCTAGGTATGTTTGACATACAGAGCAGATGGTTATGACTGTGAAAGCCTTCCAGAGGCCACACACCACTGGGCATCTATATCGAATGGTGCAGCTGTTTTCCAGGGCTTGTAGTGCAAGAAAACCTGAAAAATGAGGAGGGAACATGATTGTACAGACTGGAAATCACAATAATTCTACAGATTCAACCTAATGAATTAGGTGTGGTGCTCCTTGCCATTCCAGCATCAGTAAATTCAATTCAAGGAGCTATTCTCATTAACAAATTCATTGAAATTGTCATCTGGAGGCCTCCAACCTCACATTTTGCATCAGTGATTTAAGCTCAGGAACATGTTTATCAACTTCAGAGATCAGTATACCAGTACAGACTTATTACTGCAAACTCTTTGGAGTCAGCAACCTCTTTTTGGGAGAGAATATAAATGTGTGACATATGTCCCAAAATATGCTTCTAAATCTGCAACAGGCTATTCATTATACTCTGTAGCTGTGTCTGTATCGATACAGGCACTGGAGCAATGGCAGCTGGCAAAAACTAGGTATAGTAATAGACAAAACAAGGGCTGCAATAGAAGCAGAGAATCATGCTGCATGACTAAGGAATATTGCACAGAATGGGACAGATATGGGGCAATAATTCAAAAGTTAAACAGGATAAGAGAGATCCTGTACAGAGTAGTATCTGCATAGTGTGCCCAAGAGTAGAAGAAAGCCAGCTGGGGTAGAGAGCTTCAAATTTGAACTCAGAAGATGTTATAAGGTAGTAGACAGTAGGGAAAAGGATGTAATATAGAAAAAGGGCATTAGTGAGACCACTCTCAAAGCCAATGATTGACTGAAAGGGACAGATATAATGACAGCAGAGCATTAAAGACAAGAACTGTAGAGTATCAGAAAATTCTTAGTTACCTTAGACTGTAAAGTAAAAAGACACATGCGGGACCTGCCTGATCATTCCAGCATTTGAGAATATGTTTCATACTAACTCTTTTTTTTTTTTTCTCCCTCCATACTAATGGCTTTTTCTTACAACAGTTTATTTATTCCTGCTGAGATATGTACGCATACACACGTACACACTGCCTCACACTCCTCTACAGCTAAGCATGACCCAGAGTACAATTTTATCTTCTGCATTTGTTCAGATTCCTGGAAAAATGCTCAAGGGAGGCAGTGCAGATCTGATATATGGATGCCAATTTGTCCCTCTGTCTTAACAACACAGCCAAGGTCTGACCTTCCGCAGCTTCCAGGGGTTTCTGAGTAGAGGAAGGAGAAAAAAAAGATCATCAGATGATTATAGATGAAAAAAGCCCTGAAAATGGAAAAATGTTAATTAATATGTCATATATCTGTAAACCATTTGGATTTTTACTTACCTTTGTAAGCTTAAGATATTTGGATGAGGCACTGGGACTACACAGGTTTTAAAGAAAGGTGTATACGTAGCTGTAAAGGAAGGTGCAGTATCTTTTTCCTAATAAGAGATTTAAATGATTTTTTAATATCTTTTGTGAATCACCACTAAAGGAAGTGGCAACTTCTCAAGCTTTTGGAAAAAAAGAAGGAAACAAAAGAAAAGCCTTTAGATGCCCACAGTAGGTGGCATCAGCTACTGACCTACCTACTAATAAGGCAAATGAAAGGAAAACAGCCTGAGAGGAACTAAATAGCAGAGAGCCAAAGTCTTGAGGGGAGAACAGGCAAAAGAGGCATACAGTGCTTAATTCACCCTGACTAAAAAGCTCTGTCAAACCACAAGTTGAAGATGCTACCATTACAACAGGAAAAAATAGTTAATTGCATTATACTGCTTTGACTGGAGTACTGCTGCTTCTGAATTGCTGAACATGGCTCAAAACAGAAAGACTAATAAGAGTCTTTAAGAAAATAACATATAGCCTGGGACCAAGCACTAGGTCTAGTCAGGCTTCTGCTTGCTCTTACACAAGCTCAGTCCTAGTGGATGATCTACGTAAAATAGCTCTGAAATCAAATTAACTGAGATGGTCTGGCTTCAAACCCAGCACCTTGTGCAGTAAATAGAAACATGGGACAGAATAAATTAAACAGAAAAGTCAGAATCATAAATGCCTTCCTTGGCTGCTTTGGAAATGTGCGATGCTTATTAGAGTTTCTAAACCTGTTCCTGTCCCTTAAAGCCTCACTGGAATATATCGAAAACAGATTTCCTTAGAACCTGATTACTTTTCCTGCACTCCCTTCTAAGCAAATAGAGGCTTTTAATTTGTCTTTAAAAATCATAAACTTTGCTCTTAAGCAGTTCATTGTTCCATTTTTTACATTTACTGTAATATCAACATTAAGGGTTTGATTAATTTATGTATATATTTAATACTTGGGTTGATGTATTTTTGATAATTCTATATTATTAAATTTATAGATATATATTTAATATATAGGTAATATCTGGTGAAAACAGTGTCCTGAAAAGCCTTTTTAGGAAGTTTTTTAGACATGGGACAGTTCTGCTACTACTGGTATAACCCCACATTATTTTTGGTTATTTATTTTCCACTGTTACTTTGGCATTTGACTCATTTTACATTTATAACATGCATCATTTGGTTTGCTGCTTAACTCTGATATAGTACAGAAAACACAATGAAAATATTTTTTAAAAAGTGTGTCGTTTTTAACCCATCATCCTTAGGGGACAAGAGGGTTGAAGCATCTAGGTCTTCTTGCAAGTTTCCCAGTTAAAAAAAAAAAAAAAAAGAACAGAAACATCTATGTAGAATTCTTGCCTTTTTGTTTGGACAGATTCTTGCAATTTCTTCCCATGGCTTTAGTGACTTGTGGAAATTTCTCATATAGTCTGTACCATCAGCAGGATTCTTTCCCAGATTTCTCACCCTTTTTAATTTGTATCCCCTAGTTACCTGCTCTATCCTTTCCTTCCCCCTCCCTTCTCCAACACTAATAGGCCTGCTGGAATCCACCTTCTAAATGAAATCAGTCAAGTCACCTCAGCTTTGATTGCCTTATTCCCATGCTGTAGAATGAAAGGACTTTGTTGAATCAAAAATGTTCTACATTCAGTTGTCATAAATAACAATGCACAGCAAAGAACTTAAGCTATCAACATAAACAATACAATATGAAAGTGTGCTACAAACCAGATGCTTCTTTATTTCTGCCCAAACAGTTTGAAGAGCCTGTTAAAATGCTTCAAGTTGCTGTTTACAAAGGGTCAAACGAACATTTTTCAATGCAATGTGTCCCTTCTGGTTCCTTAATGATTAAATACAGTGGAACAATAGCCATTTAAAATAGCAAAAGAATATCTGATGATTTTTTCTTGTTAGGATTGTTAAAATAGGAGGAGTTGAAAAGCTTTGTGTGAGGTGAGAGAATAATGCTCTGACAGCATCAGAGCCACCTCAGAGATTTTGACAATTTGTCAAAAATCATTGCACTTTTCAAGTATCCTTTTGCAGGACACTTGGGAAAATAAGCAGCATCTTTCCTTTGCTAAGATTGGCAAACACTTTTTCCCACTATACCCCCAAAATGTTGCATCCTGTGTCTGCTCCGCCTCCCTTCCCCTCCTCCCCCCAAATGAGCAATCTCAAACACAGATCTTCCTTCCTGGAGGAAACAACCAATCCAATTAAAATCTGTCTACTTGTGCTGTTGAAAAAGGGTTCTCTGTAGCCCCAAGACTCCAGATTTGCCTCCCGGATTCTGCTCCTGCCATCCTGCTCACCTATGCCAGGATTCAGCCTAGTGGAGGTATTTCATTTGGCTGAATATCATTAAATTGCTGCTCTTCTGAGTTTTGGTGGGAGAGCTTCAACCTTTAGAATCCACTTTCACCTGTTAAATAGAGCTGAACTTCACTGAAAAATACTCTGCATTTAAGCAAAGACACCCATGCAATTGGAATGTCAAATGTGACCTAAGATTGAAGCTGATCTTGTTTGCTAAGAAAGCCAAAATTAAAAAGAAAAAAAGGGGAAAAATGGTAAACAATGCCTTGGTTCTACATGGTCTGGAATAAAATTGTATTTCTTTTCACACTTTATCAAAGCCTTGTCAGGATCTAGAAAAACAGGCCACTGTATTTCTGTTGCAGCTCCATGTAGTATTGGTAATTGTGACTTCATTCTTACCAACAATCCATACTTAAACCTTGCAGAGCAGTATTTTGCTGTACAATAAAAATGATACCAGCAACATTTCTGTTAAATTCACATCATCATGTAGGAGACACTGACTTTTTGTGTAAATATACACAGCATGCAAACATCAGTATAGTCAAGGAACAGCAATAACAGGTAATAAGTTTTTGCTGTATGAACTTCCTTACTTAGTTACTCAACTTCCTCACGTGCCAGGAGCTTTATAAAGCATATAAATAATAAATGAGATTCTTATTAAATGGAATCAATTTAGATCAGGTAAATAATTGTTTTTCTTAAGAAATTGCCAGTTTATGATGATTTATATGATAGGTTTCACATTACTTCTAAGTTGAATGCTTTTTTCAAGAGAGAAATTCTTAAAACTCCTTGCCTCCATAGAGGTAAGTTTATACTCCTGCCTTTGTATGTGGGGCAGGAAAATACAGGGAACCTTCTTTCCTACTTTAAAGCCTTCTCAGTCAGGACAGAGGCCTGGGAGTCCCTAATTCTGGCAAGAGCAAAATCTTCTTTCCTATGCTTGGTGTCCTAAAAGGGCCATGAAGTTGCTGGGGGTTATCAACTATAAACCAGTCTGCAAAACTGGCAGGACATAAAGTGGTTGGTGGTGCACTGGTGGGGTTATTCTCATTTGGATTTGACTGCAGGACTTTTTCAGTACCTGTGGGACTGCTGTGAGACAGAGTGGAAAAGGGTTTTCAGTCTGTGTGGTGTAGAGCAGCGTGCAAAGGTCTCTGCTAGCCTGTTAGAAGATTTACAGGAGTTTCTGGTTATTTGGGAGAGAAATAAGAAAAGTGTAGAAGGAGCTGCATGTACATATGGATACATAGATGTATAAAAGTTATATAAAAGTATTATAAAAATGTGGATGCTGGTCAGGTGCACAGGTCTTCCAGCGGCTTCCCTCTGTCTGCAGCCCCAGATTTATTTTGTAGACTCCCCCTCTTCTCCCTCCTTCTCACTAAACCCTCACCGATGGGCTCAGACTGCAAAATTTGGGGCTGGGATGCCCAGTCAGATGATGGCGCTTTTTTTTGATAAAAATTAAGCAAAACAAGTAAGAAAAGGTCACGAGCATGTTGCGAATCCCACTAGCTATCACAGATAGGTACAATAGCCAGGCTGCCTCTCAGACTCCATTTCCACAGATAACAACTGCTGCCCATTAGGCCCAGCTCAGCTGCAGACATTAAGCTCTTTGCACTGCATGAACCCATGCTAAGTAAAGTGCATGACTGTAACTGACTTTCTACATCTCTACCTTAGCTTCCCCCAAGAACTATTGTAAAAATAATGGCATTTGTTCATTATTGTTCCTGCTTTAGCTCTCTTTAATTACGTATTTGTCCATCCCAGCCTTTCTGCCTTCAAGAACAAGTTCTGAAAGTACACAGGAGAGAAAAATCTGTAGGTTTTACATCCCAGCAAAAGAGTTTCCTGTCCTTAGGTACTGTATTCCAGCTTTGTTGGAAATGTGGAATAAAATATTGGCCTTCCAAGGATTTATGCCAAATATACATTGTTAAAGTGAACAGAAATTTTGGCCAGGATCCTTTGATATATAGGGTACAAGCCATTTAAGTTTGGTTAGGCTTCTTTCCAAGATTCAGAGAGGATCTAGTGAAAAATGAAACATATTAAGACTGTGGCAGACCCCTAATATTCGGCCTACATTAATTCTAATATAATGATGTCATTCAGGTTGCAGAAATAGTAGCTAAGCACCAAGTGGTTTGCTTAGAGGATAGTAACAGGTACTACTAATATTAAAAATCATTTTATAATTAAACAAATAGAATGACAGGAGATTATCAGAATTTCCTTAGCTGAAATCAATCCTGCCTTCAGGCAAAATGATGGGCTAGATGATCCCCCTTTCTGACTGTTATAGTGTGATTAATTCTATGATTTTCTGATCCACTTTCCTCAATTTCTTTTGGGAAATCATGTGTCTATCTGTGAATATGTACAGGGCACTAAAGAAGTTTTCTCACAGCTTTCTGAACCTTCCAGGAAGAGAAGTTTTAGACCATCTCCTCCTTGCGCAGAGGACGTACAAGTAGGGAACGGAGAAAATGAGGTATTAGCTTCTTTCATTCATCCTCCTTTTGACCCTTTGCCACCCTGTGCAGACCTGCCAGCCAGCACTAGCTCAAAGCGGAGACTTGGTGGAAGAGAAGGGGATGGTATATTTTGCTTCCTTTTAGGAAGGTTACAGTACAGTCCTTGCATGCACACTCACCTTTCTCCACTTAAGTTGAAAGTCAGTCCTTTATGACTTCACATCCAGGAACATTTCATAAGATCATTTTTCTCCTTGATGTTATTTGGGCTTACGAACATTTTTTTAAAGGTACCTTTAGTTTACAGAACCGGTAATTACCTCTCCCTGGGTAGCTTCCCAGAGGGTTTTTACTTTTCTCTGCTGTGTGTATCTCTGTTATAAAATTACTTTATTTTTCCCTGTGTTTCATAGAAGAGTTAGTAAGATCATAAGTGGTGGCCTTTTGCCTCAGAGGTTAGAAAACACTGTCATCTGTTGAGTTTTAGACTGCATTACCTTAATTTGAGAGTCATGAGTTTCTGCTGCCAGCAGACAGTTACTGTCTTCAGGATGTTCACTTAAGAACATCCCAAAGATAGATGAAAATTCAACCGCCCAAACTGCCAATATTAAGTAATAATTTCATAGCTGACCTTTTGAGATATTTGTGTAAGAATGGTTGGCCCAGCCCACACATGTACAGAAAAAACTGCACCCATCACTCCCTCTGCCTGAATTGGCAGAGCTTTTGAATGAGCTACAGAGATATGTACTCAAAGGATTTTCTGTATATGCAAACTGGTGTCTCTGGCAGCTCCAATGGAGGCTGGAATAGAGGCCTGAACTGAAAAACTTCTATATACAAGGGGATATTCAGTTCTGCTTTGCTAACACAGATGTAAATCAGGAATATGCCTTTGACAGCCAGTGGTGGTGTACTGCACAGGAAGGGAATTGGGGCCAGAACAGAGATCTGGAATAGTGCCAAGCTGAAGCAGTACCTGCTCTGAAATCCTATAGAAACCATCATCTCCAAGTTTATCAAACCACAACTACAGATGCTTAAATAAAAATGAAAAAACCCCTGTGTGTTTGTGAAATCTGGCCTTTATTTTATATCACTCTCATGACAAAAAGTGTTAGAAAAATGTCTTAAACCACTACTTGGGGATTTCCTCCAAGCACTATGCCAGCTGCTCTCAGCCTCCATTGTGAAATGATGGGCTGCTGGCATAGCCAAAGTACTTTACACTCCAGCAACCACTGGATGCATAGCAGCCCTTTGGGAGTCATTACCAACTGGTGTAATTTAGGGCAGCCCTGAGGCAGCTCTAAGTCACAGTCTCTAGGAACTGGAGGCTATAAAGGTGGCATAACACCTCTCCTCTAGGTCTATAATCTGCAATAACATTTACAATACAGACTGCATCGTATTATTTCCATGTTTAATTAGAGTACAGAATATCAAACATTTTGCTTTAACACTACCCCGTGTGCTGTTACTGGCTCTGTATGTGATTTAATGGGTGATCAATCATTCACATATCAGTGGTGATGTAAACCTGATGTTCATTTGCTCTTTTTCACTTCATGCATGGATCTCATGTAACAAGAAAAGAAATATCTATGAGGAATGAGGTAGTTCTGCATTGCCATTAAATCTCAGCAAGCCCTCTTAGAATTCAAGAAATAAGGTAGCATCAGTTTACAGACCAACTTTTCAGTGGCATCATTCCAAGTCTGTGCTATTGGCCAGCACGGCTTTTGCTTTGCTTTCATAGCCAAATATGCGATGCTTGACATGTAAAGTCAGCTGCTGGCTTTTTTTTTTAAGAGAGTGGATATTGTTGATACAGCTGTGAAAGAGTCCTTTCTCCTTTCCAAAGAATTATCACTAAATTGCATTAACCAGAGAGAGACCCTCTTCACTGGATCAGAACTTTATAAAAAGTGCCCTGTCATCATTTTTTTTCAGTCTCTTCTCACTACCCATCTGATCTGATGCTGCTGTCCACTTATAATTCAAATGGGTATTATTCTGCCATTCGTCTTCAGATATCAACAGGAAAATCACCTTCATGAAATCTGAACGGGTAGATCTCATAAAGGAAAAATTTTGAGATTTATGTTTTAGGCCAGTGAACTGAGTCCAGCTGAGCTCAGGAAGAGATAGGGCCAAGGACAGCTAGGGTTGGTGGTGTCCCATGCCAGGGAAGGAGAGACGTAGGAGGTGGGCGCCTTGCAGGCTCATGCTGGGGGAGCAGAGCTGCAGGAGCTGGCAGTTTGAGTGTCTGTGTGCCCAGGGCATGAGGAGGAAGCTGGGAAGACCCAAGTATGCCAGGCACAGAGGCACATGGATTCCATTCCTCTGTGCTGCTCTGCAGGTACATCCATGCAGCTCTAAAGGACAGCTCCAAATGTTCCTCTCCAGGAGCAAAAGCAGGAGAGCAACCTGAAACCTGCCAGGGAAAAGGAAGTAGCTATTTTGCCAAGGGAGAGCAACACTACTTTGTTGTAATCATAGTAATAAAGCAGAGCTGACAAGTGATGACTTCTCTGAGGTGCTTTTAACCTTAATAAGAGCTCCATTAATTTTTCATATTATTGATAAAGCAAATTAATACATATCTCCAAACAAGCAAAACATAAAAAGGCATCAAAACCAAACTGAAATAATTGAATATTATTTGTAGAGAATGCCATTAAAATAATGTAAATCTTCTTTTGTAAATTAACTTCATGCATAACTAGAAATGATTAGCATGCATATATACCAACCTTTGTGTTTGTAATTTTGACACACATCCTAATAGACCTGGGGTGCATTATTACACTCGGAAAGTATTATTCTGTATGAATGCACAGTAACTCCGAGAGAGAACTAGTGGGAAGACATGAAGCTGGTGGAAGTGCTGTCACTGAGCCTCCCAGGCCATAAGGGAGGATGTCCCTCCCATGGCAAGGATAAGTGGGAAGACACCAGCCAAATATTAACTCTGCCACATGACTGGGAGCATCTGGGCACTCCTGAAATTACTGGCAGTGGATATTTTAGTGCAAGCACAAATAGTGCTTTTAGACACCTACAGCATGAGTTCATACCCCATGGATGTGGGGAATTGTCCTAATTTCAGAGAAGGAATAAGGAAACTTTTAATGAGTGTTTTGGCAGATGTACAGGCTCCATTACAAAAATCATGGTCTTCTTTAGCTTCACTTTGCAAGGGACAGTGTGGAGGAATCATTGCAACAAATATCACTAAATAAACATATATTTTCTTGGGCCAATTTTCAAGATTGTTCAAGCAGTTATCTAAAATCTGCATGTGGATGGTTGGTGGGAGGTTGATAAGAAAGTAATGGTAATCTAGTTCAAATTTTCAGAATTTTAGAGTAGATTCTCAAGGAAATGAAATAAAAATATCTCCAGTTTGTGTAACAGCTCTTACCTGAATCCACAAGTATATGTTACCTGCTTCCTGGAAAAAAGACAAACAAAAGTCTGATTTTTTTTTAACATATAAGTCCCAACAGCCCCCAAAAGAATTAAACTTTAACAAAATATTTGATATTAATTACTTAATTAAAATAATTTATTTGGTGTTTTACACTTAGAACCTTAGAAGGTCATAAATGCATATCTGAATGATGAGTGGCTAGGGAATACTTGAAAAAGTCACAGGAGAAACCAAGATCTCTTTCACCAATATCTTCTATTGCTGTGCAGACTTCAGAAAGTCACAGGAGATGTGAACTCAGCCTTAAGCACAGGCCTGCCATGTGCTGGGTAATTTGGAAAGCACTATGTACATACTTGTTTCAAAACTGGGGCTAAAAGGCATTGCTGAAAACCTCTGCCAAGCTCTTGGTATCTTGAAAGCCTGAAAGAATTAAATCCTCTCTCATATGTTTTTTGTGACAGACTTTGTTTTAGTTCTTGTTCTTTTACCCTATGTAAACAATAACGCTTGTGAGCTAGCAACGGCCACTTGGGAATAAAAGGATAAACAAACAGGAATATTAAATAATGTAGTTTTTTAATTTCTGAGATACAGATATAAAGCCTTATTTTAATTAAGCATTTTCTACTTCTGCCTGCATCAGTATTAAAGTTGCAAATTTATCCAAGGCAATTTAGTGTTTGAGCACAGAGATAATAATCCACATTTAGTGAAATTACCCAGGAGGGTAGGCTCCTGCCTAGAATTATTTACATTCGTTGACCCTTTAGGCTCAACTCTTTATCCAATCAAATTTTTCTAGCAGAACTTGTAGCCTGACTTGTTTGTGTCATACACATTTGGCATTAAGGCTGCAGCAGAATTTTGCAAGTATCTGGCATATTCTTGATAGCACATCTGGTGAGTATGGACTGTGTTCATTAGAATAGCTTTGCAAACTGATAACATGCCAAAGCTTTGACAAAAGTACTTATGGTAGATGTCAATCATCTTTCTTTGCCAGTTTAAACATGCACCCTTCTGTGAATAATTTTTATCCATTCTGGCACATAAAACATAATGAACAATATCTTCAGGCTTTGCAAATGAATGCAGGTCCCTGTATTATGTATACTGCATGTGGATCACTAAACAAATGTAATAAGAAGGAAGGATGGTATTTATATATTATCAGCAAAAATCTGTGAGAAACACCAGGCAGAGTGAGTAAATCTCTGGCAAGTAAGGACTGTATGAAGCACTAGAGGACTGTGGACATACAGTACAGCTACAGCAGTCACTAGCACACTCCTAGTGTGAATGACAGAGCCTGAAATGGGCCCTCCAAGAGGGATGAGACACCTTTCTGATCTGAACTTCTGTTGCACTGGGGATTACACGTGGCATACACTTAATATAGATTCTCCTGCCTTCATTCCTGTTATTTGCACATAGATTTTCATTTGTGAACTTCCTAAACTACATTTCAATATTGAATCCATGTTAATAATGAAGTGGGAAAACCCCCAAAATTAAAAAAGAGCTATAAATTTTCAGGAAGTTGCACAAAAAAAGTACAGAATATTGTAGTCTTTCACATGAACACACTGAGTTTCTTTTAACTATGTACTGGTAGAATATTTCAGATTTGCTGAATACAGTAGGTATTTATGCTTTTATTTTAAATGGGGATTACAAATTATTCGCCTTTTGTCATGCACAATATGCATATTATGGTGTGGATATTGTGTTACCAATTCACTGTAACTAAGTACTTTGGCACTTTAAAAAAAGCTATTTTTGACCTAAAAAACCATAATGGAGCCTTTCAAACTTGTTTAAGGCAGCTGCCATGAACTGAAAAAGTCATACAAAACAAGCTGTATGGAAAGCAATTTAATACGTAGAAACGTGCATTTTCAGTAAAATACGATGGCTGGCTCAGATTATTTTAAATTAAAAAAGTACTGGATGTCATTATCTTATGATGATAAGGAAGGCTGCAGATTAGTCCTGTCAATAGCTACTAACAAGCAGGTGAATATACCAAATTACTTTGCCTCCTTAGTGATGAGGGTGGTACCATATATGCACAATGTGAGCTTTTATGGGTGTGTGAAAGCAACCCTTAGCACTGAGAAACACTAAAAGAACCAGACAATTCAATCAAAAATGTATTTTAAAGTATTTTTAGTGGTTTAAATAAAAACACATTCTTGTTTTTTTAATGTGGTTTTCAGTATGTTCCATCGTTTTAAATTTAGCTTATTGCGTCAATATTTTATATGTCATCATGAATGCTGTCCTCTTGTTAATGAAATAGTGATTCAAGCCACAAAATTAAAACCAGATGGTTTGTCAAATTCTGAGCTTAAAAACAGTTCTGTAGAATGATTATGGAGAAAATACACGGAATTTAGATAATGTGTTGTTGGTAATTAACTGCTGAGGCTAAGGGCTGCCTTCAAGTTGCCCCAAACCAGGACCCTGATGCCATCTGGCAAGGCCTGGGGGTGTCACCAGCCTCCTATTGCCAATTCAGAGGAAAATAGGGCTCTACAGACTCTCTGATGCATTTGCCAGTGGGTGTTGCAGATACCCTGGATATCACTGGACTCTCCCGTGTGTCAGTACCTTGAATTCTTAGTATGATTTGTATGACTATGAAGGCTCTGTGTGTGTGTTAGTATGTACTATGGAAGCATTTATGAATCCCCATAAATGTTCATAAATGTGTATGTGTTGATGATTATGTGTGTTAAATAGCTAACTTAAATGTGCTATACAAATTATAATTTTCCCCCTAAAAGATTCTTTCCTTATAATTTTATTTTTAGCAAGAGTACTTCAGCACCAAAAGCTCACAGTATTGCCTCTTCCACTAAATAATCATTAGAAGTTCTAAACAAAGAATCAAGTGATTGAGCCAAAGCACATTGAAATCAATAGGAGTCTTTTCATTAACTTCAATGGGCTTTGAATCAGCATCCAAACCCTAACTGTTGCTGAACATTTTTACAACCACAACATTTTGTGTGGCACTCTGTGGGCACAATGGTGCAATTTATTTGGGAAAACAAATGGAAACATATTCTTAGATGGTGTGACCAGTACTACAACACACAAGAACTAGGCCTTGTGAATCTCAGTTATATCACTAAAAAACAATTGATTCAGCTGTGCATGTGAGGACATATAGCTAGACAATGTCTGTCCAGGCCAGAAAACGACTCATGGTGATGCTTCTGAAGACACTGCCAAAGAAGAAGAAATGTTGTTAGAGTCAGTGTATTCACATATCATAATTAGAATCAGTATTATTTTAAGAATGTTCTCATAAATCATTCCTGCTGCAAAATTTCTAAACAGAGATAGTTGGTGTTTGTTGTTTCCAACACTAATTAATCAGTGGTAGTCACACTGCACTTACACAGAGCATGCTTGTATCAGTATGTCTGATTTCAATTGTAGACACTACTGTGAACTTATAAAGTAACTTGCCATTTCATAGTACAGCATATCTAAGTAATATACAGAGTGTTTCCAACTAAAAGCTGTCTGATGTCTGCTGTAGGTAAGCTGGGGAGGTCTTTTCTCATTCCCTACCTCAGATACGTAATACAATAACAGACATTGCACATTACAATGACATTCCATTATGTTGCACAGCATCATAAATTCTTAGCTCCTGAGGGAAAGAATGACCAGTGCAAATTGAAGCTGGACCATGGACTTAGCCAATAATTCACTGGATCTCAGCCACATAAATTCATAGGTACATATGCTGACATAATCATGACTTTAAGTGATTTTTAGTAATTACCATCCAATTAAAAATACTTTTAGTTTTAGTTTTGATCCTGTTGCAATACTGTAACAAAAATATTTATGTAGCACACATTGCTAAGGAGACTAATTTCAATGTGCCCCCTTGAAACCTTTGAAGGCATTAGCAGCTCTCCAAGCATGTTGACTATCTGGACAATGAATTATTATATCCTTGTCAAATTTTAAATATCCTGCTGTTAAAAATATTAGTCACAGGAACTGTTTGACAACAGTGTCGCAGTAAATTTTTTAGTCTGTAATGAACATGGATAACCTGATGCATAAAATCATGTCTCGGTGTCTAATATTCAGTGGTAAAAGCTGAGCACTGAGAGCTTCCTTGGAGCATTGGCAATACCCTGCCAATAGATATACTGTACGTGCCATTTAAACCAGCTGAGTACTGCTTTTCCTCTCCCTCCCTCCAGTTTTTCCATTCCCCAAGGGGCAATCCTTTGGCGAACAACCCATTTAAGTCAAACAGCTATCATGTAAAAGTGAAGATGAGCAACAAAGCACATCCAAGGGAAGCAAGTTAAGATCTAGGCCCTGAGGTTCGAAGGGGGGGCTAAAGAAACCGAGCCAAAGAAATTCTAAAAAGGCACTTTTTTAGCTTAAAAAAATAAGATTAGAAACTGGCTTGTATGAGCCCAACTGTGATTAAAAAAATAAACCTTTTATAGTTAAGACAGAATTTTTTTTCTTTTTGTTCTTTGACTTTTCCTTGCAGAGAAAGAGGCTATCTTCACTTAATCAGAGCAAAGAAAGAGTGGCTGAGGCAGAAGCAGCATCATGTGGGTGAAGGTCAGGCCAATTTTCACCCATGTGATGCTGCTTTATCACTCATGGAACAAAGATTAAGGCCTTTCTTTTCTTTATCCTTTTGTGCTTTCCCCCATTACTTTAACAGATCTGAACAAATCCCAGGCAGTTCATCCAAAAGTTCCTTTTAGCTACATTTAGTTCAGATCCTCTAAATTCCACATAAGACTTCATGCTATACCAACATGAAGAGGATATAAAACCCACATGTGTAGGGAGAAAAATGTTATAGAAAAACACAGAAATCATTGCAGAATGTGATGACAGCAAAGGCCTTTTCAGTTTCAAGAAACTAGGCACATCCAGGAATCAGAATTATCACTATTTTTATTCCCTTATTTTTAAAGGAATATGTTTTACTGCTACACTGAAAGGCTGCATAAATATTGATGTTTGTTGAAGATGAATTTGACTTCATAAACATCTAGTTGAGCTCCAAGGTTCTGAAACCCCCCCCACACTAGAAATGCCAGTTTATTGCTGCCTGTGAGTAACTGTAAAAATGTTATATCACAAAAATTAGCTTACATTGCATGTGTTTACACATCTTGTCAGTAGCCATCTTAATCAAACATATTATTCCAGAATTGCATCAACCGCAGAAATAGGCCAGGATGTAATTTTTTACACAAAGTACCAGGGGACTGATTGAAAGGGCAGTTGTTGGATTTGACTGTGCTTTTCAGCCCTTTGGTTTTATCCAGATGGGGGAAGCAGCCCTTCCTAGCTCGCTGTTTATCTCTGTTTCAAACAAGCTTCAGGAATGCATGTTTCTTTTATTTAATTTATCAATCTCTTTATATCTTAAAACAATCAGTACAGTACATTGAGTCAAATACCAGCAATCAGTTATGTAATCATAATGACTAGAAGGTATATTTATGTCACATGTCCCAGCTACCCATAACATTTACAGTTTTACATACACTGATTCCACAACATTTAACAGATTAAAAGGTGTGGAAGATAAAGCAGTTAAGCATTTAATAGGTGAGACAGGTATCTTAATGTGATTCCTAGCATTATGCCAGTGGTGTTTGTACCCCCGCAGTGATCAGTGTGTTTCCAGATTTCAGAGTCCCTGTTTCTATGCAATCAGGGTAAATGCTGCTCTTCCCCTAATGTGGTTTTAGGGGAGTGGGGAGAGCCCTGAACAAAGCATCAGCTGAAGCATGGAACCACTGCAGCTTTTCAAATGAGGCACTAAAAACATTGGCTTATCCTCCTGTACCATATGTTATCATGTACCAGACTGTCTCCCAAATTTTGTATTGTTTTATACTCTTCATGTCTGCAGGACTAAAATCTTGGCCTTAATACTGAAGTCAACAGAAATGTTATCTTTGACTCCAATGAGTCCTCATTTCATCCAATGAGTCCAAGAGAAATATTTCAGAGGTGGGTCCCTTTTACTTTGAGAATTTTGAGACATGTAAACCACTAATATAGGTGTGAGAAGTCAGTATCTGAAAACTAGTTGGATAGGATAATATACAAATGTGCTCTTACTGAGGCTGACAGGAGGCTAATAACTATTGTTATCCATACATTTCTTAAGAGCATTGTATTCATATTGCTTATACCTGAAAATATACTCCTATACATTGTCCAGATTTCTGATGCAACTCAAAGCGTTCTAATTGTCTTATCAAAAAAGAAGATAACAGGAGGTTTTCAGACTCTTTTAAACAGAAAATACCAGGAAGTTTCTGTCATGAATACTGATAAAAATTTTGGGTTAAAAAAAGCTGCAAGAACCTCTCCTGTACCATCATAAATCCCACCTCCATTCTTCAGAAAAGAGCTTTGAAATGTGTTTCCTCTGGCTGTTTTGGTAGGCTTTCATCAGGTGATGATTTAACAGTTTTGCTGAGATTCCTTGGCTGGATATTTGTAACAAAGTTTAAATATCTTTCAGAGTAGTTAAATCCAGATGGGAAATACTAGATACTTCTTAATCTCTCAAATTCTGATTTTCAAGCAATGTATTTTGTCTCAATGCAAGTGAAGGGCTGAGAGCAGTGACTACAACCAGTAAGACACAACAAACTCTGGGACTGAGGCTTTGCTGCTCTGAAGATTCTTCTGCACTCAAATCCACCCTATGGGTTGTACTGTGTGCTTTTCATCCTCTATTGGAGGAATATGAATTTGAGTAAATGCCATGTGACAGTGTGGCTGCTGTGGAATTTATTCATTTTTCTTGAGTAGGAGATCAATTAGTAATTACTTAAGGGCAGTCCTTATAGGCCATCTAGGTTGGCCCTTAATTAACCAACAAGACATGACAGGCAATGTATTTCTGGGCAATTTAGCACATCTCTTAGGGAGTTTTTAAGGCATGAGGCCGAAGGTCAAGTGACTTTAACCACCTGAGAAGTGCAGAAATCCCTTAGAAATACACTGTCTAGAGTGACTTATTGCTGTTATTAAATGGAATTTGTGAATAAAAATAAGAAAGACTGTCAGCCCCAGGCATGAATAGGGCATTATTAACATGGATATGACATTGTTGACAGCTAATCTAAAGCTCCATTTGTGTCTTGAGCTCTAGACCTATTTCTTTATACTGTATATTAATACAAGGAAGATATGTTACATTCTTCATACACTTTTACCATAGCTCCAATGAGACCAAGGGACATAGTTTTTTTTTTTTTTAATTTTCATTGCACGTATCTTTTTTTTGAGGACTGAAATACAGCAATTAAACCTTGTATGCCTAACATCCCATTTTTGGACTATATCATAGAAGTCTCCTGAAAGAACAAAATAGCCTTCCTAGGATGTAAAATCACTGTTCCTGATGTACTCTCCCCTGCCATCCTGAGATCTGCCCCGAATTTGTCTCCTCCCTGGCTCAGCTGCTTCCCCTGTCCCCTGCTGCTGGGCTCAATGTGCCTGATTGTCTGTACATGTCAGTGCGTTCAGGTTGAAGAAGTGCACCAGCAACATTCACATGTAGAGATTAATAAACAGAGTCAATTCTAGCACCTTCATCTTATCTATGTTTTTCTCTTTCTTTCCTCTTTTCTTTCTCTTTTAAATTTTTTTTTCTCCAGAACATGAATGTAAACTTTTTAAAGTGCATACATGCTTTCTTAATACCTTGAATTAAACACATACAATAAAATTGCCAAAGTAGAGCTTGTCTCCTGAAATCTGGAATTGCAGAAAATGCACAAGAAACTGAACCTCTGTTGTAAATATTATCTTCCTCCATATTGCTTATGTTTAGATGTAGACATTTTGGCTTTTCTTGTTTCCACTGGCTTAAATTGTTCTTGGGTTTCTTGATGTGCCTGCTATTATCCTTATGCTAAAATGTGTTCTTTTTGTTGGTTCTGTTTGTTGATCTACAGCAACAGCCATTTCCAAAGACCAGTGTCTTCTCTTGAGAGAAAAAGTGGCAGAATCACATCCTAACCTTGCTCTGACCAGCACAGCTCCATCATTTCTATGGGAACTGCTGTAAGGCTGCACACTTGTGATCTTGCATTGACAGGGGGCTTCCAGCTGCCCAGGGGTTTTCCTGCTGCCGCTCTTCAGCCCTGCAATGCAGTGTGCGGTGGTGGAGGAGATGTTCTCTGTCCTAAGCATATGGCAGTGTAAGAGTGCTGGGAAGAGCAGCTTCACTGACCTCTGTGACAGTGTTGCTGTCTTAAGTCTGATGACTCCAGAAAGTGCTGGATTGCGCTGCCAGGAGGTTCTGACATGCACAGTATATCTCTATTTTCCAGGAGGCATAACGGCTACTTAGCATGTGGTGTCCAGTTCTTCTGCACATTCACAAGTATGTCTGACATGTTATGAAAGTAGTGGATTTATTGTGCATACCTCAAATATTTTAAGGGTATGTGAACACATATTTTTGTCTGGGAAATCCTGGGCAAAAATATGGAAGTACTGATGTGGATTCTTTGTTTAGGCTGACAGGAACTAAAGTAAAGATCTCCATGGATGCAGAGAATTTGGGGGAATTGTTATAGGATTAAAATGCAGAAATATTGTGTATATTCCCTGAACCAAATCTAACTAAAGGGGAATATATCAGTTTGTCTTGGTATTCTTAGTGCAAGGAAAGGTAAAACAGGTTTAAGAAATAAGAGGGCTTTAAAGGCATACTTTGAAAATTGTTTTTAACAGCAGTGATCCATAAATCTGGATTAAATCAGCATTTTTAACAGGCTGAGTGCACTGTAGTTTGTGAAAAGTTCCACATACTTCCAACCAGTACCTGAATGAAAGTAATCTGAAGTCTAAAAGTAGTCTGTGCTAGCCTAGTACCACTGCATGAAGAGAAAATTTCTTATAACTGCTAATAGCAAAAAATGCTGATATCGTCTAGGCACAAGGGTACCCTATTAAGTTTGAGCTGAAAAATCCTTTCTTTGGAGAAACTTTGAAAACAAATTTTCCTGGAATTCTGACTGTCCTGAAACTGGTGATTTAAAGTAAAACAGCAAGAGACATTACGACCTTATAAAGCAGGTAATTCTGTGTTATAGGAAAAATGAAATAGCAACAAAAAATAAAAATGCACACATGTTCTGGTATCAGTGAAGAAGATATTTTGCTTTTTGTGCACTTGATGAAACAAGTAATAAAACAGTTTAAAAATAATATAAAAAGGCTTAATTCTAAAGAAAAAAAGGAAAGATAATTATTGACTCACACTTGTGGTTTGGATCTTGCTGAAGGTGATATTGAGCCACAAGGAACAACTAATGAAAAGTGGTCCACAATCCAAGATTTCCTGGAAAAAAAAAAGTAAAAAATTAGTCCTTATGGCAGCAAAACTACTTCCACAAATTTCTGTACCTAGAGCAACCCTTATCATCCCACAGGTTCTAAGACATGTAAGGAACTGCTGCCATTTGTCTAGATTCAGCATTAACTGGCAGTTCTCAACTATTTTAAAAATGATCAAAAACATGCAAAAAAAAAAAAAAAGGGGTCAAGAGAAGAACACATACTTCAGAGCTCCCCACAATCTACTGTGCATTGCCTCCCTGCTGTGTGACTTCTCTGTTTTAGCTTCAGTACTGCTGTGGCTGCTATCTGTCTTAATGTAAAGGTTCATAGGTTTGACTGATCCTGTATCCAAACCTCCTTCTGCCCACATTTGATCAACCCCACCTGAGACTGAGATGTATAAGAGCCCTCAGCAGGCATAATGGCTGCTTGATCAAGCAGACGTATCCAAATAATTTTTATATCCAAATTTTTCCTTTTGCATCTAAATGTTTGCTTTAATGGGGCTCACAGGTTCTCTTGAGCACTTGCCCTGCAATCTCAGCTGTTGGCTCCTCCTCTTGAGTCTTTTGGCACCAGGCACAATCAGCACCCAAGCTCAGGTCTGGCAGCTTGGCAACTGCCAACACAGGCAATCCAGATGACTTTCTGCTATCTTTCACAATGAAAAGGAGTGTTAACATAATACACATGTACTCATTACAGGGCATTACTCATAGGTGCTTATTTAAAAAAGTCTTAGTGTGTGGTTGAAGGATTTTAGATCATGGCACTTGTAGTCAAGCTTAATTCTTGTTTTTAATATGAACTCTAATGTAAATTCACTCGCTTCATTTGTACAATCCTCTATTCTTTTAAAAAGTAAATTACAGATTTATTGTGGGCTGACCTAATGAAAAAGATGAAAACCCATGTGCTAAATGAAAACCCATTACAATAAGGAAACATATTATAGTCACGGGTTGAAAGTGATAAATGAATTAAGAAATGCTATGGAAAACAAAATCAAGAAAAAATACAACAGAAAAACAGTGAGAGGAAGGGAGTTTTAGAGCAATGAAGAGAACATTTTGAAAAATCATAATTCTGAAATATTTGAAGTGAAAACAGTGATTATTTTTACTGCATGACAAAAGGAGACCTTCTTTCAATTTGGTTGTGCAAAATTAGACTATGAGGGTAGATATTCAGCATGAATTATCTGCTATGCATTTCAGTATTGACACATCTACATCTTATTTGCAATGCATCCAGTCTAGGATCCAAATAATAGAAGAGGCTTAACACACTTCTTAATCCTGGTTTATGTTAATTTCCTTAGGAAAATCTTATCCTTTTCTGAGAACAAAACCAGAACTACTTACAAACTTAGAGGTAGGACCAGGTAAAACGCGAGCTAAACACCAACACCCTATGGGGTAAAGAAACTCTTGTTGGTAGCTTGATGCAAGGGCTTAATAAGGCACACACACACACATGTATACTTCTTTTACATAATCTATATATATTACCCAAGGTAGTATTGGCATATCTACCATAGCATAGCAATTTTTCTGTGAAAATAGTTCCATTTAAGTAACATTGCATGTACTGCTGACTGTAGAAGTTACTTCAATACTTTCATTACATGCTATAGCCAGTTCGTTGGATACTGGATATACTTGCAGGAAGGCAAGGGTATGTGACAGGAACACGCATGTGAGCACTGTCATGAAGGTTAGGGTGGTTGTACAACTGAAATTAAAGGCCACTTATTACATTAATTTCGTTATCCATTACTTATTTGAGTTAATATTATGGCCACATCACTAGGTTTTTTTCCTTGCACTGGATTAAGGTATTAGAGAAAAATCTGTTCGTTACTGTGGGAAGAGAGAAAAAAAACAACCCAACAATCAAAGACAGTTGTTGCAATGATTTTTTGCTAAATAATGTGAAAGACTTAACTCTTTGAACTTGTATTTAGCTACAGAGGGTTTAGACAGCTTTTAAAGACTTTTTTTTTAATGAAACAAGTCATGCTTCCCTAGCTTCAAGACACACCAATTATTTGTACTAACTCTATTTCTCCTTTAAACACGAGCTGTGCTCAGAAAAGATTTCCTGTGTCTAAAAATGGCTTGTTAAAAAACAATAGAAATTCACTGAAATTAATTATTTGACACTTCTTTTCCTGATATCTTGCAGAGTTTAATATCCATATGTGCTCTTAACACATTCCTGAAACAATTTTTCACAAAATGAGGTAGTGTTGTATGCTAATAACTATGTATTTTGAGGAAACAATTGTTATCAGTAAGGGTGTACATTTTTTAGAGAGCATTTGGGTATCTTGGCCTTTATTTCATTTTGAATTTCCAAAGACTGTCCATTGAAGTAACATTTACTTTTGAGGTGTGTAATTGGAACTCAGCATGCTCCATGCTGTACTCTTTGATGTTCACCAGTGCTGTTAAAGAAATGAGTTACAACTGGGAGTCTTGTATCTGCTAGGGCAATTCTTAAACCCACAGGATGACTGTGTATTCATCCCTTCTCTTTCTGTAGGTATTTATAGCCCTTTTCTTTAGGCTTCCTCAACTGTCATGATACAAGAAGAGTCCCAATTAGCCAGATAAGCAAGTCAG
Organism: Corvus cornix cornix; assembly: GCF_000738735.6. Classification (NCBI taxonomy): domain Eukaryota; kingdom Metazoa; phylum Chordata; class Aves; order Passeriformes; family Corvidae; genus Corvus; species Corvus cornix. Next base: position 13,200,349 of record NC_046339.1, on the reverse strand, counting down.
TTTTTTTTCATGGGATTAAAAAACATAATAAACCCAGGCAACTAGTTGGTTAAATTCATACTCAAAGGAACTGTGGGGTTTTTGGTTTGGGGGTTTGTGGTTGTTTTTTGGCTTCCCCCCCCCCCCACCAACTCCTTTTTGTCTTGTTGCTTAACTCAAAAAAATGTGTCTGATGAGATATCAATACCTCGGGGAATAGTACCACGTTATTTTTTCTGCCTCTGGTATAATCATTTGTCTCTTTAAATTGACATCAGCTGAGGCCACTAAGATCCTCACACCAAAAAACACTTGTGACCCCCTGCACTGCCTTCAAAGCTTATTTTATACTCCCGGCCTGCTTGGTTTTGATCTTAGGCACAGTACATATTTTGGGGGCAATTTCACATATTATAGCAAACTAGTCATCTCTGTCCCTTCTGCTGGACTCCTTCACAGTGTTAGAACAAGTGCTTTTTGGACAATAAATTTTGCTCAGACTAAGTCTTTCATTACCATAGGAGAAGAAAGTGATGCAGTCCAGAAGCAGTAGTTGACAATGGTTTTCAGTAAGGCTTCTTAGCTGCTGTTTTCAGTCTGAAAGAGGTTTCTTAGATGGTTTTTCTGTATTGAGTTCTCTTTTATCTCATCCCAAGATTGTCTGAACCATATAGCCTGAACTGTTCTTCGGGGAATCATCTGGTTTTGTCTCACTTAGCTTCTACTCAGGACTACTGTGCATCATAGGTTATCCTGCAAGATCTACATTGTTCCTCTGCAAAACATGTGCTTTTGCTCCTGCATCAAAATCACAGGTCTGGGGCCCCTAAGAGGTACATCTTTTCAGAATACTCAGAAAACAGTGGAGGGAAACTGCAGATGAAGATCACCTTATCCATCTGTTTTACACAGATGTTCTCACAAGGGATGGAGGCCCAATACAACAGGAACACAGCAGTGGACTTGGCACAAAGTGCCCCTAGGAGATTCTTTAGGAAGCAACTTATCTAGAGAGTGCTGTTTCTCAGGGTAAAGTTGCAATCACACATTAAATGGGAGATGGCCATTATTGAGGTGGGGTTGTCATGCCTATGCTTGGGCAGAAAAAGGAAACACAGCTCGTCTAATCTTTTTTCCCATGATAACTCAGCTAATCTAATTAAGACAGTCTCTCCATCACCATAAACAGTTATCACAGTCCAAGGAGCAAAGATCCTTTGTACCATTTTCCCTTGAAACGATGATATACTGGCACACATGAATTTTAACAGTTAAATATGGCAGTTGCTGTGTTTATGAAACAATATAGAAATTTTGGCATTCACTAAAGGGGCAGAAAGTCTCCCAGGTAATATTCACAGCCCACTGGTCAGTGGTATGAAAGTGGTATTTCCCCATGCAAAACTATGGGAGACCTGCTTACACAAGGGAATAGATTCAGGCTATAGAATAGGCTCTGCTTGGTGTTTTCTGTACATCCACATGGTGTCTGAACATGTCTTTGCACCCTTGTTCTTTCCAAGCAGTGAACACATGCTCACCACTCTCACAGTCTTCAACAAAGGGGGAGCACCTCACTCTTCTCTTAGTCATCACAAGGATTGTTTTTCATTAAATTAAATTTAATTAAAATTTAAAATTATTCAAAAATGTTCCCATCACTTTCTGGGAATGGTTAGACAGAACTGGCTCCTGACAGGTAGATTACTCTCCCTGGTCTACTCTACCTTATAATTTATTTTGAATTTTGGAAACATTTATAAAGCAATTTATATAGTATTTAGCACAATGTTCTGTATAACAGTTAGTGTTGTGTGAGTTCTGTCATACAGGTTATAGCATTTGCCATGGTGCCGTGCATTTGAGACAAAATGATCTACTGGAGTGTACTGGCTGCACTGTGTAGGGACAGTCCCTCAGCACATAAAATCTGAAAGGAGTTTCTGTTTTAAAAAAGAGGGTTTTAAATAGCCATAACTTTCTAAAATGTTCTGCATTTTTCGTTGTAGGTGTGGCCTGCCCAGCTGGGGATATTTTTGAAAGTTTGAACAAAAACAGCTTAGAAAATATAAGTAAAAACATACTTCCTGCTTCCTTAAAAAATGAAGCTTTTGGTAAAAATAGAAATTTAGCTGATGTGACTTGGGGACGAAAGCTGTGTTTGGAAAGGAAATAGTCTTCACCAAGGGGTGTGAACAGTCTCATTCCAAAGGAAATGGTTTTGATTTATCTGAGGTTTTTAAAAAATTGCTCAGAACCTGATCTGAAGCCCATTGACGTCAAAGGAAAGATTCACAGTGCCTTCAATGGGCTTGGGATCAAGTGTGAACTGAGCATGGGCAGCTGTTCGAGGCCTTTACATCACCACCATCAATTTAGCATCTGATTCTTAGAATGTGTTTTAACTTGGCCTCTGGTTTTGGGATAGTGGGTATAATTGCATTTCCAAAAGTAACTGCAGGTATAAATCAGTGATGAATTCTTTTTGTACCTAGATCAAAAAGTTTGACCTCAAAATGAAGCCTTGGTGATGAATTCTGTTATGCAGACAGCAGAGAATGAGGCTTAGGGGTTGTTTCAGGCTCTTATTGATGCCCTGGGTAATTCTACATTATTAATTTTCATAGGAACTGCTGGTCCATGAGTCACCTCAGATCTCATTTGGGTAAAAGCTTTGACAAGACAAGGGATGCTGAACTGGGCTTTAAGTTGCTGCATTCTGTAGTTGAAGAGTTTGTTTAGATGAGCTGAAGAGAGAACATTCTTACAGGATGAGTGAAGGATGTTGCACTTCAGATGACTATGAATGTTTGACATAGTAGCTGGGATAAATAGAGATGCTTTCTCCTGATAAAGACAGACAGATGTAAACACATACTTTTACTGCCTATTAATAAGTACTCAATCCCCAGTCTAAAGTCATGTCAGTGTAAATTAATAAAATTACAGATACACTCTGCTGGCCAAACGTGAGTAGAAGGGACTGCAGAAATATTTGTAAATGTTTTTCAGGTGCAGCGTGTAAAAATACTGGAATCTCCACCTGGGATAAAGCTGTGTCTTCAAGTGCAGGAATTTCCAAAGAAAAGAGACTATGTTAACTGGCTGGGAGAGAACAGACAGACAGGGAAGAGACTGTTGACTGAGATCCAGGATGAATTTTTCCATGCTCTAATGTGGTCTGAGGGTGATAGCCAGCTGTCCTAACTTTGATCAGCCAGTTAGCTGCTCTCCTTGACTAGTGAGGCTGGGTGCTGGAATGAGAGTGAGGCAAGTTGAGAAACCAAGATTTTCTCCAAGACAGAAAAATGCATAACACAAGAAAGACATAGAAAAAAAATCTTCCCAACATCCCATTGGGATTACTACACTTTTTTTTTCAATTGACTGTCTAAACTATTTAGCTTCCTTTAAAATCTCTACAGTGCATTGGCACCAACAATGAGCACACTTAACTGGCTGCTGAAAAAAATGTGCTAAATTTCTCTTAAACAAAATAAATATTATCCAGCTTACCAGAAAAACAAATAAAAAATTGTCACTTATTTCCAATCAAGCTTTGATGCATTAAAAGAGCAGTTAAAATTCTGAATAAATTACTGGTGATGTTGAAGCATAAAATTTATATAATTAAATAGTACCTCATTCTGAGACTGTTAAGGATTTAAGTTATTTGGATTTCTAGTACTGAAATATGGGACTGAACTGAGGATAAAAAATGTATCTGCTGAGTACTACAAAGCTAAGCTATGAAAAGTTGCTAAGCATATATTTCTTACATTGTTAGACTTGCCAATCTCATTGTTCAAATAAATACTTCTTGCAAAGCTTACTTTTATAACATTTTCTTAATCCTGCCTGCTTATTTTGTTTTACTTTATACAAATGTAAAATCTCTACAAAGGACCCTGGTTTTGCACTTTTTCCAGATCAAATATACATAACTAAATGTTGTTTCTTCTACAGTAATAGTGAACAGCTTATGAAACAAACACTTGCTGGTAAGAAAAGAACTCTCAAAAGCTGAATTTTAAAGAAAATTCATTCTATTCTTTATTTTTGCCAGCTCTTAATAATTGACCTGCTTCTCTTGGGACCAACAATGACAATGACTTACCAAAAATTTTCTGCATGATTTAAAAATTTCCCTTTTAGACATTCTTTGGTAACAGTTTCCTCTAAGTGGATGAAATCTACAAATCTGTGTTGAATTCTGGACTGAGAGTGACACTGTTTTCAGGTTGCTGATTAAGATAGTCTAAAGCACTATGTGTACTCACACTTTGCTGTAATGCTATGCAGATTTAGGTCACAAGCCCTACTTAAACTGCATCATATAATGTACAGTTGTTCCAGATCCAAGAACCAATTTAAAATTGAAAGTTAATACATGACATTAATAATATCATACTGCCTATGGGATCATTTGTCAATGTTACCATGAAAGACTGATGATTTGATAACTGAAGAGTATTTATTACAGGGGCAATTTGTACTATTGTACTATAAATAAGAATGTCTTGGCATTTCTATAATAAATCCTATTTTCAGTGGTCTATTACTTGGTTATAAAAAAATCACCCTGGGCTGAATTAGATCTATTGGATGTACAATAGCAATAATATATTACCAAAATGTACATTTAATCCAGTGAGTAATAAAGCCTTGAAACCCCCTTAAATGTGTATTAAATTGATCACAGATATTATTTACATAGAGATTGGAATAAATCTTTTGTATACTGTCAATATTCTAAACCAAAGGTTAGGTTTGATGCTGATTTTATTTGTACAGGAGTAAATCATATCTAAAACTACACTGGTGTTAAGAGAGCTGCCCCAGGGAAAAATGATCCCTGATGAAAAATATGAGGGAGAACAAAATCAGACACTGGATATAGAATTATTCAAAATTAGCTATATAGGATTGGCTTAGATAAAATGTGAGAAGCTATCAAACATCATTCACACTGTCAGACTTTTAAAAGACCTGACACTGAGTAAAAAGAGAAATTATGTCTTGGGAATGACACTTGGCAATTTCTGTTTATCCTTGGCCAGGTTGTATCCAGCCTGAATAGTTACCAGCAACGTAAAGGATGTCAGCACCACCTCTCCCTTGGCGTGCAGGAATTGGACACCAGTGCCAGGACTGTCTCTTCCCAGTGCCCCCTGGGTGTGAACCCCAGAAAAGTGGATGAGGGGGTTTGGGAAGGAAATGGGCCCAGAGAGGTGCTGAGCAACAGCAATGTGGGTGGTGCACAGCATGTGCATTTTACTTACATGCTGTGCTGCACTGGAGGCATTGTGCCTCTCCAAGGTATAATCCTTTCCAGAGTTCTCCTCAGAGTGGTATGAATCCACATCACCCTTTAATTAACACTGTGCCTAGGAGGCACAACTGAGCCTTTAGTATAGCCACAGGCTTTACATACACCTTAACTTGCAAATTGCTGATAAATGTACTTAATTCAAGTATAAACTACCTCTTTTTTTTTTTTTTAAGAAAGACCTTGATTTACACGTGGAAGAGAAAGTAATTACATTTAACAGATGTCACAGCTCTTAAAGAATATTCCACAATAATTAATCACTAAGAAAAAAAAAAGAAAAAGAAAATTCAATTCATTTCAGAGCTGCAGTCAAAACTCCAACCTCTGAAAGGAAAATTTACTCTGTTTTGTATTACTCAACTATATCCTATCCTATTCTATTCTTTCCTAGATTTTATGCTACACATATAATTTTAACATTGAAGCATCTTTCCAGAATACTACATTCAACAATATGATTGCATTCCATCATCTGTTCCATCAACTATATTCCATGAAGTCAATCAAAGCTGTGACACCTCAGTGTCATGCAGGACTGCCAGGCATCTTTCACAATTCTCTAGCCACTGGATATATTTTTTAATGTAGACTTCATCAGAGTTTATTCTCATCATAGTGTTGAGAAAGTGAATGCTAAGTGAGTCTAATCCTGATGTGCCTCTACCCCTCTCTCCACCATCAGCATGTCAGAGCACTGGGCTTCCGTGTTTATAAATGGCATTTATACTCCTATCTATCCATTTTTAACTACTCTCTCAGCAGAGTGCAGAGAAGCAGAATCAGGATGCTCACAAGACCTAATGCAAAAAGTAATCTAGCTTTAAAGAAGCTCCTTGGAGCAGGTAATGTTCTCACTGGATAGTCAAACCAGGTGTTCCTTCCTATAACAGCCTACCCAGAAGACCAGTCATGGTATTAGTCCAAACAGTCATCAGCATCCAGGAAAAACTTGCCCTCTGCCTCTCAGAAGGCATGCTCTCTTGGGATATATCAGAATCAGCAGTCATAGTCTTCCTGCAAATACCTGTAATGGTCTAAAGCACAGGTCGTCCCACCCTAATGAAAGGGAGGCTCAAGGTGAACTTGTATCTAATAGGCCTGCAGGTTAATGCACCATTGCCTGAGGGTAGCCCATGGAGTTGAATTGGTCATTAATAGCTTAGAAACCACAACCAAGCAAACAAGGACTAAATGAGCATAAGAACAAAGAACAGAAAATTGAGCTATTGAAAGCAGGACTTTCTGAAGTTCATGGGCCACTGATCTGACACGTTTTCCATCTCCAGTCCCAAATGACTGGGTAAGATTGTTCAAAACCACGAGGGTCACACATTCATTCAAAGCGGGGTAGAAAAAATGAAATCAGATTATTTCACTGATGCCCCTGACTAGGGAGACTCCATGTATTTGTGAGGGGAATATTTTAATCTTCCATCGAAAAAAGAAATGATCTCTCATATCATGCCTGATAATTTAGGGTCTTCTCAGGTTTTTGAATTTTGCTACTGTATGTAGCTGAAAATTGTTTGATAAGCATCACTAAGTGGCCTGGCTCTAAACCAAGCCTGTCATCTAGTGGAGTGCTATGCTATTCCAACTTTAATCTAGATAACTGGCACACATAAAATAAGGAAATACAAATGTGACACAGCTGCAGCTAGTCTGGTGGAGCTAAAATGCTTATCAGTGTTTTGTGCCTGTAATATAAGACTACTTACTGACGGGAGAATCCTATGTGCAAAAGAGTGACAATCAGATTGCTTTGATATAATTGGTTCTAAAAATGTTGTAGATTTAGAATTTATGATGCCTTCAGTTTACAATAAAATGCTTCTTGTGTTATGACTTCAATAGACATTGAAAATGCTGCAGAACTATGGCCAAACTTCACAAGTTACTGCCCAACATGTGTAGCAAGCAAGGTAAAGAATAGGTTAATGATAACAGCCTAAAGCAAGGCCCCTGACATAACTTAGAGTGGTTTGCTAAGCAATCCATGTGCCCTTTCTGAATAATGTATCGGAATGTGCCAGGAAAACACAGTGTATGAGTTAAATTTACTAAATGAGAGTTGGTGTAGTAAATTAAATAAATAGTGTGTGATCCAAGTGCTTTTGTCAATAGTGCATTGATTATAATGCCACATACTGTACTAAAAATCTAATAAATACAGAAAGTCAGCTGGATAACTAGAGCATAAGTATGTTAAGTTCTGGCACTTGAGGCAGATATAAGCAACCTTATTTGTGCTGTAGGAGTAAAGAAAAAAAAAATATACTATCACTTACTGTACATTTCAAAATAGGAAACAGGTGCTCAGAAAAGAAATAGGGATCCACTCCTTTAATTTTCGACCTAGAGACAGTAGGGGGAAAATCAATTCTGGTAGTAGAAGAGACAGATGAACAGAAATGTAAACCAGAAATTCTTTGCTTAACCATGCTGTATTGTACACCTGAAGCTGTTATTAGGTCCATACTATATACTTTGTTTCTCAAGAAGTATCTCTACAAAGGTGTAACATGCTGTTGTGATTAAAATACTGCTCAAAAAAAATCTGAAAGAGCTGCCAGATTTAACAGAATGTCACTGGGATGCTAAAAAACCATGGCTTTGGCTCCTTGCTTTGCACCAAACTAAAGAATATTGTACACAGTTGAGTAAATACCTATGCACAGGCTTGCTCTCCTGGGACAGTACTGTCCTGTCATCCATGAAATGCTGTTAGAGGCTTTCTGAGACTAATGGTCCAATGTGGAGGCTGATGTAACCTCTACAGCTCACACCAGAACTGCTCAGGGTGGGTAGATCTGATACCACCAGCAGATGAGAAAGAATTTTCTCTGTCTATGCAAATCAAAGCTGCATGATTTACTCAAGATACTAATAGCTGTCACAAAGCTGTGAGCTAGCAAAGACAAAACAAGGCAAAAATATTGAGGGTGGCTACTGGAAATGACAGCAGATTCCAGAGCTGGAGGTCATCTAACTGGCTTGTTTTTGAAAAGATTGTAACTTTACATAGCAATTCTCCCTGATTTCTCTTGGCTGTTAGGCACTGTCACCAGATATATTCAAAGCTGCCATGTTTGGGTTTTTTTTATTGGGTCTCCAAGATAGCCTTCATAAAAACTTTTATGTTTTCAAACTACATCAGGATTTTAGGGCTCAGCTGATAAGCATTTGTGACTAATCTGATTTAGGGGAGGATGACATGCAATTAGGCTGATGATCAGCTTGCAGTTTGTGACTGCTAAGTCCCTACAAAGACGGCATTCTCATTTTTATGACCTGATCACACCCCTCCCCAAAAAAATAGTCCAAGAAGCTTCAGGCCCAATTATTCACAAGAGTCTGATCCAGAAAAGTAAACATTTGAGAAAGTGTGAAATTTTAAGCATTTGGGTAGTTCTACCAGCTTCAACCTACTCATATTATGCTGGATCAGTCTCAGACTAGAGCGAGATATCTGTGAGAATGTAACTACCCAGTGTTCTGCATATACCCCTTCAGCTGGGTTGTGCAATGGTTTCTTTTGCACTGGAGTGTAGTGAGTTGAGCATCTGTTTGGAAGCTTGGATGCTAGTGAAGACTGGCATTTTCCCTTAATTAGATATGTGTAGTAAATGGATGTTGGATGTTTCTAAAAGTAAAACATTATTCCTCTATAGTATGCATGTTTGCTCAGAAAAGATGCATTCACTCTCTCTGGAATGAGGGACAGGGCACAGAGTTTGGTGAATGTGTCTCTTTACACGCACATACATGAATGTCTTTTATGTTTAAACTAAGTACATGTTGTAAAACACAGACCAAAAACTGATTACTTGCAAGGATGGGTATCAGTATGTGGCTAAATTTTAGGCAAGCACATAATTGTGTAATGAAATCACTTAAATGCATTGGAAAATTCATTTTCCTTTCACCCTTGGAAAAACTGATCCGCATGGGAAGAACTGGAATTTTATGCTGAGGTTTTAACTTCTGTTCCCTCGGCCTTCTCACATACCCTCTCGCCCTTTCTGCTGGGCCTGCAGCTTTTACATGTCTCTCCATGACTCTCTTCCTTTTGTCTGCTTCCTCAATGGCTCCAGAGTCCTAAAGAAATGTTCAGCTTTGAAGACTGGCCTAAAAAAATGGTAATTTTCCAGACAAAGGCCAGGTGTTACTTCCAATTCATTCAGTATGCATCCCTATTATCCTTCAGGTCAGCTCCTGCTGAGCGTGCTCCATGGGTGTTCCAACTGCGTCGGGCCTGTGAGATTTGCCCCGTGTGACTGAACTGCAAGATGGAACTTTCATATCTCTTATTTTAGCAGCAGTCAATTTGCTAAACTTTCTTAATAGCTAGCTAGAAGGTGATTTCTGTGTCACAGCCTCACAGCTTTCTCATACCAACCAGAGGAGGAGACGTAGTGTCTGTCATCAGAAGAGGGTTGGACACGAGCTCCAGCCCGCAGGCAGGGTGACCATCAGCAAGCTCCCACTGAGGCTGTGCCATTACAGGGGGCACGAATTTTGGCTCATTGTGCCTTTCCCTGCTCCCCTTGGAGAGGGAATATCAGTTCTCCTCACAAGCAGTTCAATAGGAGGCGATGTGGGCCAGGCTGTGTAGAGCAGATTTCCCTGGCCACACCAGGGCTGTGCATCTTCTGGATCAGAGGTGAACGGAGCCTTGGCACTGCTCACACAGACATTGAGTCACTTGCCAGGATTCCATAACTCCTTCTGGAGGCACCATCATCTGTGTGGATACATCTTCCTAGCAAGGTCAGCCATTTCAAGCAAACAAAGGGTTTGGATCATTGTTTACTCTCAAGGACAGATTATTTTTTCTCTATCTCCACAACCAGGGTTAGATGAAAAGAAGAAACAACCCACCCTTTGTCAATATACTGTATCCAAATCAAACTAACACATTTGGTTTCTGCAAGAAAACAAAGTCAAGCTTCAGTTTCTAAATAAACCATTTATGGAGTCATCACTTTGGAATTTTGCCTTTCTTTCCTGTGTCTCCTTTCAGATGGAGAGAAGAATCATCTTAGATAAGTAATGCTATCTGCAGCTGCTTATCTCCAGTAAAATCCAAATTTCTTTTAAAGAAATGCTAAATGCTGCTGAAATTCCCAGAAGTTAGAAGATGAGATGTCATTCAAAACCTTCCTTTTGAATTCTCATTGCCTAAGACTCAGCCATTCATTGTGATTCCCCTTACATTTTATTACTAAAAAACCTTGCATCAGATTCAGTGATGGCTTGATCAGGCTCAGGATATTTTACTGCATTTTCTTAGTCAAATCAAATGTCTTGTTACACAGTGGATTAAATGAAACCACCATGTCATTATGGGACCACTAGAATACTTGACTTTACTAGTTTCATACTTTACATAAATTTCTAGAATAATTGTTCATTAATAATTTCTTATTTTTGAGTGAGTTTATCACCTTCGTTATATTTTTTTATTGTGTGCTTTTATTGCTCAGACACAGCAAGACATGTACTGTACCATCTAAATGCTGAAGGAAAAAGAAGGAAAAAGAAGGAAAAAGAAGGAAAAAGAGAAAAAAAGATATTTAAACAAGATTGGACATAATAAATAAATGGCTCATTGCATTAGAAAGGAAAAAAAAAAAAAAAAAGTTCTGCAAGGCGCCCTAAACCAGCCAATGCTTACACAGACTCTGTGAGAGGAACTGTGACTGGGCTCAGCGATTAAACAGAAGCAAAGGGTTATGATTAAGCACAAACCCAAAAAACTCATGTTTCGACTGGGAGACAGATGACTTGAATGCAGCTACTCATGGTTTTTGCTGAAGAGGGTGAGAGGAGATGATCAGCTGAGCCCAGGATGGCAAAGCACAAGTTCACCTCAAAGTGATGAAAGACACTTTGGAACGTGGATCTTTAAGTGTGTGTTCAGATTTCGTTACAGCCATGGAAGCTGGCAGGTGTCTCTGCAGGAAAGTGTTTAGCAGAAGAGAAATGGACTTAATCACGGGCTTGGATGCTCTTCTGTGTTTCAGGTTGATAGTGCTGAAAATGAAAGTGATGTGAGGCCTGCAGTTACAAGGTTTTTGAATATCTAAACACTATTTCACAACTTCTTTTTTCTCTGTCCAGGGTGAGTTTTTATAGTTTAGCCTTTAATGTTGTGAAGCAGAAATTTAACATGTCAGTGTTGACAGACTGTTAACTATAGCAGCAATGATGAAGCTTCTATAATATTAACCTTTCAAAAAATAAAACTGCAATAATGATGTTGTTTCCATTAGACCTTTCAGATCACTTACAAATTATCTGGAACTCCCACTGTTTATTTGTTTTTACTTTAGATTGTTGCCCCAAGCACTTAAATAATTGTAATAAAATAATAATAGAATTAAGATTAGATAAATTAAGTGGAAATGAAACTGAATACATTTTCCATGACAGCTGGCAAGTCCCATTCTGTGACTGCTCAGAAAGAGAACTGGAATTTTTATGACAGTAGACAATAAGGCGATCGTGTACAGGATGTAACCCAATGCTCAAGAGGAGCAGTGTGCAAGTGACACATCAACAAAAACAAACTTGTTTCATTTATGTACTATTAATTACCATAACTTACATAATCATGGACATCTGTTCTCCCTTTCTCATACATGTACCTATGCACAGATAATTACCACTATCTACTGGTCAGAAGAGCAAGTAGCATAATATAGAGATAAATAGATTATAGAATATAATTATATATGAGTAGAAATGGATTTATATATATATATATATGTATACAGATAAGACCACCTCTGTCTTATTTATTCCTGCATCAATTTACAAGAAATTTTAGTTCTTAAACTTCACATGGACACTGTAATAACTTGTTCCATATAATAACTTGCATACTTGGAAGAGTATTAGAGAGAAAAAAAGAGCAAATAATTTTAACTAATCAAAAATTAAGTCTGACAATATCAGTTTAGTATCTTTTGTCATGATTGTTGCAAAACACTGTTTCAAAAGATCAAAAGATTTTTTTTCAGCCAGACTGTAAAGGTTCATCGGCTTTAAAATCGTTGTATTCCTCCAAGAGAAATAGCCCCTGCATTATTTTTATTGCATTATTCAGATAAAAGAGAAATGCAACGGATGCACAAATTACAATCCTTAGGAAACAGGCTTCTTTTCCACATTGAGTCTTGAGTATTTAAGGGTGATTTGTTCCATGAAATATTTTATGATTGTCCCTTTTCAATAAGGGATAAGTACTTTTGGAACGTTACAAAAGGAGCCCAGAAAGCTCTTTTCCTTGAATGTCACATCATAGAATCATGGAACAGTTTACACTGGGAGTGTCCTTAAAGTTCCAACCCCCTACCATGGACAGGGACACTTTATTTTTGTGCCTAAAGTTTTGCAGCCACATATCTTGTATATACAAATTGTTAGTCAAAAGCACAGCTCTGTTCAAAGTGACATTTTATAACAAAGAAGTGGAAATACCCACATACATAAGGTTAATAAACATACTTTATATTGATAAATGTAAAGCTGATATCTCAATAATAATATTGATATCTCAATACTGTGAGATTGGTAAAAGCAAAAATTTGCTTTAAAATACATTTTTAAAAGCTATGAGACCTTCAAAGGCTGCTGATATTTAATGGGTTTTATTAACTTTTATAAATTTTAAAATTAATATGAAATTGTACATATTAATGTAGTTTTAAATTTCATCTTACCTAGTCAATGGGCCTGACTTTTCTTGCATTTCTGTTAACTGCTGTTGGATGACAAGTCAAAAAATGGTTATGATATTTTTCTACAAGTGTCCTGGAAAACACATCCTGAATTAAATAACCCTCAACAGCAGGTACTGAATTACTGCTCCCACTTTTGAGAAGGATAACTAATCAAATCAATGTAGATGTGCCCTTGGTTAGAGGAGTTCCCGCATGTGACAGAGAATTGCTGCTCCATGTTCAGTTATTTCTGGAAACACTATTAATTGTAGATTTGGATAATTCACAACACCACCATGTAGCACTGTATATTACAAAAGAAAAAAGAAATAAATTTGTACCGTGCAGCCATATGAAAACCCACTGGACATTTTTTCCCTATTAGCCAGTTGAGCAGAAGAATAGTCTGTATCCTGAGTCCTAGGATTTAGATAACTTCCACTCTTTCTTTTCCTTTTTTTTTTGCAAATAGTATCTGTTTTCAGTCTCTAGTGTAATAACTTAATAACATATTTGTTTCAATCCTGTGAAGCTATTTACATACTGTGCTTCTGTTGTACTTTTTGGAGAGAAGAAAACTCAAAGGACCACCAGTGAGAAAGTCAAGTCATCAGTCCATGGTCCCACTGGGACTGTGGAATTAAGGGATGAAATCTCTGCTGTTGTACAATGGTCCATGAGGAAGCTGATGATAACAGGGAAGGAGAGAAAGATGGGAAATAATTATTTACTGTATCAGTTTATGACTTCTGAGGAACTGCTCCACTGTTCTAAACCAGTAAATTTTTGTTCTGCCTTCACACCTTCACATCATGAGTTTGATATACACTGGAAACAGATTGAAGACAGTATTAGAGGTGATCCTGTGGTTTCTAAAAGCTAAAGGGGGTGAACAGAGATTGATATATAGATATAGCAATAGATACAGATAAGTCAAGCAAAGGAGGCTGAACTTGGTTTGTACTAATCCATGTTGGGGTGGGGGGACCAGAGGGGTTTTTTTTTTAATGTTTGAATTGTCTTGCCCACTACTGCAAAGGAAAAAAATCTGAAGTCAATTTACTGAACCATGAAGCTTCCCTCCTTCTCCTAACTGTAAGTGTGCTAAAATAAGGTCTGGTAGAACAGGGAAGAAGCTGTGACTGGGTATGACTGGCCTCTTTGACCTGGTTAAAACTAATGTTCTGATATATCCTGTATGCTGCCCACTTTACACCCATTAAAATCCAGATTAACTCCAGGGAAATAAATGTCATTTTAGGGTGACTGAAACAGATTTTCTATTTTGTTTTCCTAATAAAACTTGTGCCAAGTAACATTGGTACTAATGGTGTAATCTCATTCCTTTAAAAAATGCCTATGAACATTTTTTTTCTGAATAAAAATGTTTTATCTTTTCCTTAAAAATTGCTGTATTTGAAAGAACATTTTTTCCCTAGCACCTGCTTAATCTTTTGTTCCACAGATAATTTCCCATTACCCAGGTGTCCTCTTACAGACCCACAGAAAGATTGGGCCTAGTTTAAGTGTGAAATAATCCTGTTCCTTCTATCTGAGAATGAATGAGCCCAGGATTAGATGAGATAAAACACACTTGAGATAAAGTGCACAAGGTGGATTATATGAGAAAAGAGGATTTAGTGAAGAACATATCCACAACTTTTTGTTAACATAGAGAATGGTAGCTTTTGTAAGCAACATTTATGGAAACTCAACTGGAGGTTTAAAAGCCATGTCTTTTGTTGTACATTTCTCTGCATACATTTGCTTTGTAGCTGGTAGCTTTAACTTTGGAAGCCATGCTGGGCCTTGACTCATGCTCATTTTGCTTAATGAAAAGCTAAGGATGTACTTTTACTCATAGATTCTTGTTTTGTTTTCTTTGAAGTTTATTAAGCTATCTAGTAAGATGGGAGGTTCATTAGGTTGTTATTATCACGGCCGCAAATTAAGCATCTGTTCCCTGGGGAGTTATAACCTTCAAGTGGATGTCAGAGCCATACTTATTACAATATTTACTTAATTACCAAGTTAGTGCTCGTCATATAAAATACAAACATGGACTCTGCTGTCCACGTTAGCCATATACTCTCCACCTGCTGCATTTTTACAATACATTCATTTCATTTAAGTGCTCTTTTAAAACATGTACCAAATTTTTTGGTAAACAATTATTGGAAAAGGTAAAGCAAGAATGATGAAGCACAGTCGTGAATTTACGGTATCATCAAGAATATTCAGAAATGTTATGTTATCTGACATTGCAACTGACTTTGATTTCACATCTTGAGACAAATGTAGTTTTCAGTACCAACAAATGCATCAAAACATTAGCAAGTCATGATTTGCCAAAGCACCTCAAAAGTCAGCATCTAGATGTGTTTTGTCAAGTAGCTGGTTGGACATCACTGGACTTGAGAGCACCACTCTATAATGAAATCAGGCTTTACAAGGCTGGAGCACATATCTTTTATGAAAACTCTCAGAATTTCACCTAAGAGGTAAATTGCCACCACAAATATCTGAAAGTCATTCTTCATTGTAATTTTGTGTCTTTTTCCCCTCCTCACAAGTGCTTTAATTAACTAATGTTGTAAATTACAGAGTTACCAGATCTTCTTACATAGTTTTCTGACACTGTCAAGCCATATAAGCCCAAAAATATTATTCCCTCTTTTCAGACGTGACGTGTGGAGAGATATGACTCTTGGGAGGATGTCAACACCACAAAACAATGTCTCTATGTTTGGAAAATTCATGTCCATTTTTACTTCAGAAATTGCATTTGGAATATATAGGGTTGCTTTGTTTTTAATCTGACAAACTCATCATTGTCTTGCCATCTACCATACAACTAATATTAAAAGATCTTCATATTATTCATATCTTACACAAATAACTATTGGTCTATTAGTAAGGTACTGTTTGACATGGTCCAATCTCACAGTCCTTTCCCCTGTAAAGAAACCCTGTAATTAAACTGTGATGAGTCTTTTTCCTGAAGATATTTGTGTCTCCCCCAGCTATAGAAGGAATGTAGGCTTCGAAATCCAGGTCCCTTCAAATCATGGCATGGGAACAACTTCTATTGCTTCTATAAATTCTAGTTAATATAAGCACACTCCTTAAATGAAGGTTTGTAAAATCCCCAATTTTAAAGAAATAATGGTTACATCCAAATCTTGAGTTTCTTCTGGTTCTCCCATAAGAAAGAAAGGTCACCTTAACCAAGAAGTCTTAGTCATTGGTTCTTAACTAAGAACCAATGAACATGAATTCTGAAATACAAAATATTCCTGGCTTGCTTTGAAATTTTCAACAAACATGTTAAACATTTCAGCTCAATAAAAAAGTGATTTTTCAGCCTAAGTACTTCAAGAAAACTCTCAATTGTTTTTTGGTAGTTCCATATAAACCCTTTTCAAGTAAAATACTGAGACTTTGAGGTCCAGTATAAATGAAAGAGGAAAAACTGGTAGTGTCTCTCTTTAGTAGAAAATATCATAAAAATAAATCTTTTCCTAAGAAACTCTGTATACTAAATACAAACTCAAATGCTAAAGTGTTTGCTGTGCATTTTTGGTAAGTTTATAGTAATTAGCAAAGAATTTTGAAAGCTTTTCCTAAAAAAATATAAAAAACAATATCAGTGCCTGAAAATATGATGATATAACATTTTGGTGACCACTGAATCTCAGATATTAGATGTGAGTGTCAAATTCAAACTATCATCCAACAAAATCCCAACCCAGCCTTTACATATCTTAACTTTGTTCTTTTTTATTTAACTTGACTTCTTAAAAACTCATAGCTCATACCCTTTGCAAAGATTGACTTAATTTGTTTTTCATTCAGCTCTGTTAAAAAAGGTCACAGAACATTAAAAACAAATCTTGCAAAGCATTAAAAAAATTGTTAATAATTTGATTCTTTTTTGCAAAGATGAAATAATTTGAAAAGTTTAAATAAACTGACTAGTTTCCGTCTTGTCATCTAACAATAATTAAAATGAGAAAACCCAGAAATATCAGTTATAACTTCATCCATCATGGACTCCTTTACAATTTTGCAGAGGGCAGACATGACTAAAGTTATTTATAGTTATATAAATGTCAACAGAATATGGCTCTTACTCTGAACTGAGTTTCTCAAATGTACTCAAATACTGGAAAAATAGAATAACATTTTACATAAAAAAGTAGTGACTATGGTAAAATAATATTGAGAATATTCTCTGGTGAATTTTATTCTATATTTTCTTAAAAATAGATTTTAAAAATTAAAATTAAAAATAATCCTCTGTAGTTCTATCCACAGAGCTGTTTAAGCTTTTTTATCGCTGTTAATGAAAATATGGTTATACCGTCTATGAAAAGTATATTTCTCAATATGATGTGCTGTAAACAACATGTCTTTAGGCTATTTTTGACCTTTAACCAATGGGAAAGGTCTGTCTAGTTGATCTCATCTAACTACACAGCAGGTACAAGGAATTAAACCAATTTAGGTTGAGTCCTGGTACAATATCAAGTATCAGACAATATTTTCCAAAAGGAAATACTTAACAAGTTTGTAATCCATTATTCTATTTATCTAATGAAAGAGGTAAAAGAAAAAAAAACTGAGCTTGTTCAACAGTGTGGAATCCCAAGTAAAAATCTATGATATCATTGTTGTTTGTAAAAGTTGGCAAAGAAGATTGTTACAAGCAAATTAAAATTAAACAATCTCCTCTGGGATCCACACTGTGTCAGACCGCCTGTAAGGTCATACAAAAAAAGCAAAACATTAAATATGTGGCTCCAACAGCTTTAAGGTATTTGCCAGACTTTCAAACTGAACTGTGTTTTTCAGTGGGAGAGCACAGAACATAAGAGCTTAATAGTAAAGACCTTTTTTTTAACAAAATGGGTTTTTTTACACTAATTAAGTCCTTAACAGCACATACATAATCTAAGGGGAGATCTTTGCTTTTGGTAACTATACAGGCCCCAAAGTCGCAATTCAGGCTCTACTTCTTTGCTGAGATGGAGCCTGACCCTTCTCCAAGGATTGGGAACTTGCGATAAAAACGTTACTTTTTTAGCAAGCTGGAAAACCAACAAAATTTTTCAGGAAGATATGGTGTCATCATGTGAGGAACAGATGTTCCAGAGGTTTTGTGAGAATAAAGCAGTTATTTGCCCTAAATCCTTGCAAAGCCTGTTCTGCTAGATATTGTCAGAAACAAGGGGACAGTCCAGAGGGGATGTGATCCGGAGGGACCATCAATCCAGTGACAAAAGCTAGTCTACATACATATTCAACTACAATTCATTAAAAAGGTACAAGGCCAAATTCTTTAAAATGTGCAATTACAGATGAAAGTTTTCAGACACCTTAGATCCTCTTCCTGGCATGATGTGGGAGAACCATGACCTCATACATACCCAGTTCTCATCAAATGACCAAAAATGAAATAGAGCTTAAATTTTGCATAGTTTTGAACAATTTTGCTCATCAAAAATAACTCCTGAAATTTTTCCCTCTTGCCTCCAACCATTTTCTTCTTCCGATGTTTTTCTTGGATAAGAATGGCCTTAGGCAGCCTAAACATTTATTTGAAACTTTTTTATAAGGATATACCTTATAGCGTCATTATTTATTGGTGTACCTCCTTAGAGAATATTCAAATGTTTAAAACTGGAAATGGAGCATAATGCAAGGCACTATAGAGCAGATGCTAAGCTTGAAGTGCTCTTAGGAATACATATACCACATTTTAATTTCAATTCCTATTATTATACTAACTAGTCACAAAATGGCTTCCTATTTATGCAATATGTTATCTGTAATGTCACTTAAATTGAATAGATGAGTGCCTTCTAATAATGTATGTTTACTTCATGAACTTGTGGGCAATTACATTGTAATTATGTCTTTTGTAGGTCCTTTTTTTGCTGACACATAGTGCACCAGCGCATTTAAGTGTAATTGCAGTTCTCCCTACCATTTAGGAAAGCTGAACATTGTTAAAGGTTTGTAAATTACCTACACTTAGACCATAGGCAAGTAGGCAAATTAAATGGCAGTGTCAGTAATATTACAATGTAAATTGGTGCCAAGCATAATCCAAGGTAGAGGCATTTTTACTGAATAATGTTTACATAGCACCTCAAATGCAACAGAAAACACAGATACTCCCAAACTTGTGAAAATACATAATTTTTATACCTGAAAAAAGATATAGAGCATACAATTCACATAGCTATCAACTAGAAGCAAATATGTATTTACACACACATATTTTATTCAACTGGGCTACACGGACATCTTACAGAAGAGAAAGGTATGCCCAAATGCCAGTATGTCAGAATGCCATTCTTCCTCCCCTCAGGAATAGTGCTTCACCAGAGAAGCAAGAAAATATATTCCAAGCAGCCTGTAAAGCTCTGGAGAGAAGGAGGGAAGGAGGGAAGAAGAGAAGAAGAGAAGGAGACCCTCCTTGCAATGAAAACTGGATCTTTCCTACTCCATTCTCACTAGACCTTGAACTCACCAGAAGGAAGCAACCAACCTCATTGACCATGCGTGTTCCTCCTTTTTTCCTTAGGGCAAAGGTGTATACAGGAACATGAGGCAGAGTGTCCTCATCATGCTTTTAGCTTCTCAACAAATCCATGGAGTAAATCCCAAGGTGAACTCAAGTTTGGAATCCCATAGCTGATCATGATCTTTGCAGAAGGAGGAAACTTTAAAGCCAAGCAAAGAGAGGAATCCTTTATCCTTCTCCTTATTCCTGCTGAGCAGTGAGCTGAATCTCCCAGCTGACTTGAAGAGCAGAGGTTGAAAAAAACCTGTCTCTTTTCGATGGCACAAGGCCTTATCTTCTATAGCTGGGTCTCCAGGACTGTTTGATTGGGGCTTAGAATTGCAAAATCAGGTTAATACATTTTCAGTCTGATGCTTTAAACCTGTTGTTTGCGTACTGTATTATTCACCTCAACATCTGGATCACAAGATTGCATTTCACTTTCATTTTTTAACGACTTTGAGGGTCAAACAGAAATTTCGAAGCAGAGAATATTTTTATTTGCCTGACTTTTTCAATGCTCATGAGGCACAGCTACAAAAGTACAACTTTTTTTACTGCAGACTTGATATATTGGTGTTTTTTTCAAGAAGCGAAACTTGGAGGGTTGTTGGTGCTTTTAGTATAGGAATTTAAACTATCCTTTGCATGGACATGTCACTACAGAATTTTTTTAAAGTAGATTTATGTCGCCCTATGGGGCTTAAGGGGATAGTGATTATTATACACTGAGAAATGTGCATTTAGCTTACAAAACCAATGTCCCACAGAGGTGACCACTCTAGAAAGACCAGCAACATCACTTAAGTAAATTAAATTTGAAGTACTGTCCTGTCACCTCATGCCTCTAGGCCAATCACTCACTGGTGGAGACATCCTGGTTTTGGATTAAAACAGCTCAACCATGCGAACTGTAGCTACTGCATGGGAATGAGCATCTGGGATTGACAGATCACAGATCATGGCAATAGAGGCCACAAGTCCAATGACATAATTTTTATTTAGAGCAAAATCCTAGTGGCATTTTGGAAGAATTCAATCTTCAGTAAATATTTATCAGAATAAACCCAGGGGGATGAACGCTGATCTCATTTGCCTTCCTTGCAACTTGGAAGTAGCAATGGAATTCTACTGGTGCAAATCAGAATAATTTCCTACAGCTGAATGCAAAAATTGGTATGATAAAATGAAAACAATCATATTGCCAGGCCCAGCAAACATAGGCATAGTCAGCTCTCAAATTTTGTCTATTCAGAGATCCCAGAGGTTTAGAATTTCTCTTCTGTTTGTGTTTCTAACTAAAAGTGAGGAGTGGAAAATACACAATATGAAACAAACCCATTAAGTGGCTGGTGGTCATTTCTCCATGATTAGTGAGAAGGAGAGAGGTTTGCAGAACACTGGCACAACACAGACACAGAGATGTTAATTTTGCCTGGCTTTACAAGGGGTAGCATGGAAGAGGCACAACATCCAGTCACTTTGAGTGACCATATGGCTTTTCTCTTCTTTTTAGTTTTCTAAATGCCTGAAAATCAGCAGGACACTGCTTAAATCGAAGGCTCCTTAATATAGCCTTACTAGGAGCTTTTTTGTGACCAGCTCAGATGGTTCAACCAGCTCTAGCCGCATCTCTAGTAACTTCTGTTTGTTTGGAATCTACCAACTTGTGCTATAATTTAAACAAGTCAATTACTAATAGTTTGAAGTCTGACAGTTTGCACAGGCACGATAGTAATCTCATGCTCACAGGCCTCCCTGGACTTCTACACAAGTTTTGTTTTTACCTTTTTACACTAAACACAAAAAGATTTTCAGTAAATGTCAATGCTAAATGGTATTCTATTTAAATGGACATAAATTATTTAACTACCACAATTGTTGCAAAAATGTAACTTTTAATTTGGGGAGAAAAAACCCTTAATTGCTATATTAAGTAACTATTCTTCCATACTCACAATGGACTTAGAAGAGAACAGCAAAGAACTGAAGAATCTTGTTGCCAAACACAGCCCTTAAATTACCAGCTTATCTATGGAGCTTTTTACTTTAATGCACTTAGGGGGAATAGCTCATCACTAATGATTTGGAAACACAAATCACATAAATCCTCAACTCAAAGTTGAACAGTAACCTGAGTCTTAACACACAAGTTATGTCTCCTTCCTCTAACACATACACAGGTTAAAAAAAAATAATATTAATAACACCAAAATACCATGTCAAGTGCAATGGTTTCCCTACAAACTCTATCACCTGCTTATCTCTCACCCTCAGTACTAACACTAAATTGGGCATCATGAATTATTTATGAGGGCCCCTTTAATGGGATCATTTTTCCTGGCTAGCACTGACACTAATGCTAAGAAAAATCTCTTGACATTAATCTTGGGCAGAAGAAAGCCCCAAATACCTAGTTTCCTTCTGAATGTTCCCTTTCCTCCTATTTAACACATTGCAGAAACCAGCCATTCTACATCTCTGTTATGCATGAGTGTGGGCATGGGAGGGTAGAACGGACGATACGAGGTCAGAGAGGGAATTCATAGCATTATGATTTTCACATTGAGAACTCTGGGGTCTGGTCCAGCTCACATTAAATTTAAATGAAAGTTTCCTTTTTTTTTTTTTTTTTTTTTTTTTGGTAGATGCATATTCTCTCTGAAGGAAAAGGGAATATCTGTTGAAAAGGACAAACAAACTACAAATCTCTAACTGCATTAGTTATCTAAACTGTCTAGAAATGATTAAAGCCCTTTTTTTCCACATTAGTTTATAGCTATTCTGATGATGAAGTGATTTAGGGTGTTTTTCAGGGCTGATTACAAGAGTAATGGGCTCTGGTCTTGAAATTGCAAATATGACCATTGTCAGAGCCATAAAAATCAAAAGCAGGTTTTGGCACATCCTAAAGACAGAGTTGTTTTTAGTTTATGCACGAAGAAGACTCCTGCAAAATATTATCCAAATTACAATTCCTCCTCTGAAGAAAAATCTCTTTATATGTCCGGTAGAACAGTGAATTAGAGTCTAAAATGCAGCTTGTTGGCAAGTGCTGTATAATAGGAATCCCTCCACACACATACTTTGGTCATTGTAATAAAACTACCTACTTGCCTCATTTTTCTAAACCAAAATACCTAAAAAGCAACACATTTATTTTTTTTTCAGTTGTAGCTTTCTGACATCTATAATGGTTTTGTGTCTAAATCTGACAACATTTGTAACAAACTGAAGTGACTGTTACTGCTGGAATGTCCTGGAGGCTTTTTCTGTCGGAGGAGATGACAGTAACTTTTCCCATGCAGATTAAGCTGGTGTTTACAGATTTGCCCTGGGTGTGCATTTTTATCCAGCTGTGATCAAGTAACACTGCCTGAGTGCCAGACAGATCTCCTGATATGAAGGGCTTACATGCCCATCACTTCTGCACAGAACAGGGTTCTAATCTGGACACCTCAGCAAAGTTCAGTTACTGTTTGATTTTTATTTTCCCTTCATTTATACACTAAGGCAGAATACTCAGATGAGAGTCCAAAAAGCTTTGCCATTTGAAAATCTCCTTGCCATTTGACAGAAACTATCATTATGTGGATTTAAAATTATTTTTGTTCAGCCTTTCAGTTCCCTACACTGAGCTCTAACAGGATTTAAAAACAATTAGAAGTGGAATGTCTGGTTTAACAACTGAGAATTTAGGATTTCATTAATTCTTTCTTTTTTCTTTTTTTTTCCTCAGTGAATGTGTTTCTTTTGCATGCTGTAATAATCTGAAATATGGCAAAATATAGGCTCAATAACTTTTTCCCATCAATGAAACTGTAGGGTCAAGAGGTTGTTCGCCTTTGTGGGACCCAAAGCTATACACACATTATAGTGTGGTACTTTGACAGTAGCAGTGGTTGGATATTGCTTCCTCAGAACTCCTACTGAACCTGGAAGAAGTTCTGTTTCCTAATACCTAATTTCCTGTTTGGAACCTCTAATACATGAAAGGATAAGAGAAAAACCTATGCCATCCTTTGAATTTGAACTTAAAACATATTTCTAAACATTACCAATATTAACATTGCCTAAAGTACTAGTGACTTACTTTACATCTGTTGTGTGGTTTGAAGCTGTTGCTAAAAACACGTGGATATGCCAAAGTAACACCAGTGAAAGGAGTACTTAAACTTGTGGGGCAAATTCAGCTTTTTTATCAGAATTTCCACTGCTTTCTGAGACCAATTTATACATATTCATATTGGGGTATGTGAAAACAATATTTGCAATTCAGTTTCCTCTTTACTTCAAAATGCCACACAATTTGTAGATCTCTCCTGCTCTAATACTAATTCCAGTACAAGAAAGTATTAAGAAACTGATCCCTCACCCCATCCATAGCCAGTTCTGTATAAATTTATTATCCTTACAAATTGCAAGGCAGCTTTTTCCAGAAGCCAGCATAAGGAGGTACACATTAAAAGATAATAAAAAATAAAATAATAATAATAAAAAAAATCAATGGTTTCTACCAAGAGCTGGTGTAGAGCATCTTTGTATTTACTATACAACTTATATTTGTGCTGAGGGCCCCAAAGGTGCAGCAAACACAGTTGAAAAAGTGATTTCAGAATCTGTTTCATAAAATCAGTACTGCCTGAGGAGTGTTATTCTTTTCTGACTGTGAAATGGTCAGGTACTGGTGACCAGGGGAAGGCTGAGTTATAGAAAACCTTTCACCTCTGGGTTACAGATTCAAATCTGGACATGTTCTTGGTGATTGGAAGTCATTACTATGTGATGTTTTTCTGGTGACTTACGTGGAACATATTGGTGGGCTGCTCCAGATCCAGTGGGCAGATGTTCACATCACAAAAGACACCACCTCAGTTTGGTCTCTTGGCAACTGTACCAGAGAAACCAAGGAATAAATGGGCACAACCCTCCTCTCTCCCAGCCCTTACTTTCATTAAACTGGCAGGCTATTACAGAGGAACCTGCACTTGGAAACTGCAAGAATAGAGAAGACACAACAATTTTACTCACCACTGAGTTAAAAAATTACAATATAAGCAGTTTGCCATGCCAGTTTCAGGTTGTTCTTTAGAAGGCACAGTTTGAAGCCAGACCATCCTGGGGGGGGGGTGAGAAGAGGCGTGCAGCCTCCCAGATTACTTTCCTGTACAGAGGAAAAGTGCTTGCAGTACTTCTGTAAATGCAAGCAGCCAGCTCTGAAGGCCCCTAGCTAAGGATGAAGTCCATGGCTCTTCTCCCATCGCTAACTCATCCCTGGGGTGCCTCCTCTGCTTTGCAGAGTGCAGAACAAGCAGGGCACAAGAATGGAGAGGTTCACTGCAGTGCATCTGCATCGATGTAATAGGATGGGATAACAGGTATAGCTCCAGAAACCTCTTGGTTTCTCCATAACCAGCTAAACTTAGCCTACATTACACACACAATCTGTGCAAACTGAATGCATTACATATGTTCATATACATATGTTTGTATGTATATATGTGGTATCTCATTGGCTGACAATAATTTGGCTATTTTATAAAACTTGAAACTAAGTTCTTGTATTTTTAAAAGAGTTTATTAATTAATGTATCAGCCAACCACTAGCTCATGGAAAGCCTATCAATTTTTGATACTCAGCTTTAACTTGCCAAGTTCTAATAATCATTAGACTTTAAGGAAAAGAAAATAATTGTAGCCAGATTTTGAAAAACATCGAATTGTTCTTTGACTACAGTTAAAGGATATGGAAAGCTGGAAGACTGATTTTCTGGGGCTTGTTTTTCTGGGTGTATTGAAATTCAGTATCGTGCAATCACAACTGTAATTCTTTAAACAGACAATAACTTACAGGCCAGATTTTAAATTAGCTGTGGCTAATTACATCAGTACATTAAAAGTTGGCTTTAAATCACATCAGTATCAAATTTTATTCTACCTAAGAGCAAGAAATTCAAGACAGTTGCTCAAGCAGCCTTAAGTTTATTACACAACTTTTTTTCCTACTGCAACATTACCAATTTGGATCGCAATTCATGTTAAAATGTAGTTGAACACTTCTGAGCCACTTTCTCAACTGATGTAATGCACAAAGTTCAAATGGCAGATTTAGCTCTGAAAAATAGTTATATAGTTATATATTGCTATCTGATTTACACAAAATCCAGCTATTGGAGCTAATAGATGTGCCATTCAGCTAAGGATCTTCTTCAGAATCATTATGTTTTTTAAAAGTGTCAGGAGCATGACAGAAGACCCTATATTTAATTCATTTATTTCTTCGTCCATTTCAATGAACATCTGATTTTATCCTTTTGTGCACAAAAATAAATCTCCACTGAGATTTTATAGCACTTATTGATTTAGATGGATTTGCTATACTATTTAATTTTGATTTGCCAGGGAAAGCGTGTTTTTAGCAGTCACCTGTCTATTATTCGCTTAGCTAGGTGCCTGTATGAGATGTGCACTTTTAAAAATCCCTTTGAGGAGACTTAATTTTCCCCTGCACATGCACTGGTTGACTGTTCTTCACTGTCCTGACAATAAACCAAGAATCCCTGTACTCATTTCATTATAAACATTTTATAAACGTCCCATAAAGATTGCTTCTGAACAACAGTCAGGGCTAGATATGAGCTGCTTTTCCTTGCGATGAAAGGCCAGTGTCTGATCAAATGAGCCATCCAGGCCCTAAAATGGCTTTAAAAAAAATAGTTTTAATCTCTTCATTGTCTGACTTCACGGCATGGTAGTGCTGCCCTTAAATAAAACTTACATAAAAATGGTTAGTACAGCTGGTCAGAAAATGTGCTTGAAGTTTAGAATCACATATCATTGTTTATACAGATGACTATTTGGGATAGACTTCAATAGAATCTGACTTTACTAGCAAAGGAGAAGGCTTTGGCAATAGCATAGGGTGATCAGCAACAGCAACTCATATTTTCCAACTGAGATCAATGTGGACTTTAATCCATTAATGCAGACCTAAATATCACCAGACAGATATGAATAGATGACAGTGAAAATGTGAGAAAGAAAAGTCTGGAGTAGTCAGATTTAAGAGAGTTGTTTCATATTCCAATTCATTTTAGTACTCTACAGGAAAGCAGCCTGTTTCTAGATTTTTAATTAACATACCTAGATGTGAACTGAAAACACTTCTTTTCTGCTAACACTGATGCTTTTTTGTTCACCCATTTTGAGTCTGTGTTACAGAATTGGATTTTTACAAAATCCTTGGAAACATGTTAGCAATACATTTTTTTGAAATGTCAAGGAACGGACTTGTTTGGAATGGAAAGCTGCCGACAAACATGCCAAGCCACTCAGACACAAATTTAGATATTTAGATACTCATAGCAGGCTGGGGAAAGGGGAAAAGAAAACCCCAAAACTACAAAAACACCACCCAAATTGAAAAAGCTCACATCTCTGTGCTATTAAATTAAACTAAAAATAAAGATGATGGCAGTATCTGCAAGCAATTTGGGTGGTCACAAAACAATGTTGCCCTCTGGTTTGAAAACAGTGTTTAGTGTTTTCACTGTTCTTACTTGTCACAATAAATTTGGATAGGGTTCTTATTTACTGAATTGACTGAAGCTTTTCATTCTTTAAATTTCTAATGTGTTATGTCACATCTTATTGTATTTCATGGTATCACTTTGCATTATTTTGCATCGTCTCTGAAGTTGATGAAACACAACACAACAGCACATGACAAAAAGAAATAAGCTGTTGGTTACACAGACTATGTGTTATAACTCAATATTTGTCAGATGCAGCAGTCATTACAAATAATCTCAAACTTTCAATAGCTGTAACTCCCTAGTCAGTGAGAAACCTGTTCAATTTACTAGTTTATCATAAAGGAAGGATCCTTTCCTGGGAATCACAGGATTGTCAGTATTTACTCAGTATCAGAGTGTGCTGCTGCTGCTTCTTAATCCCTGCATTGCTAATTTGTAATATTAGAATGAGATTTGAGATGTACTAGGGAGAGAATTTCTCAGGATGAAATAAGAGTATCCATTTGAGACAGCATTAATGGTGCAATGTGACTGTTTTGATTTTATACCAAGAATACAGTACAGAACCTTGGGACTATTTCCATTCATTATGACTGTATCATGTCACTCAACAGAGAGAGAACTGAGGGCTCCCTCCTCCCCCAGTTATTCTTGTTGATAGCAATGGCATAAAATTGAGGAATTATAACCTCACAATTGTGACCTGGTTAAAATAAGAAAATAGGTATATTCTGAGAAATGAACCAACTTGTTATAAAATATTAGATTCTGTAGTCCTGACAAAAGAAGATTACTATCAAAATTACAAGTATAATTCTTCTCTGAGAAGGAAATACATGAATATAAGAACCTAGTAACAGTAGTATTAAGTCATGTTAAAAATCGTTTGGTTGATGTATTGAGCTCTAAATTTGAAATGTACTTGAGGAACTTACAAAAATGTGTGCAAATATATTGAATGGGAACAAAAAGACAAAAATTAGAGACTGTCTTTCAGTGAAGTTCTTCTGAAGGTCTTTTTTTGAGTGGATGCGACTCAAGTGCTTACTTTCTGTACTACTATATTCTTATTTTAGATTTTTGCTGCGATACAATAATTTTTTTGTAAAGAAGCAGCAGCTTTATTTCTGCTTCATTCCATTGTTCTGGTCATTGCAAAACATGGGCTGTTGTTGCTGTTTGCCTCTCAGGAAAGAAGATAATAGATAGCTAAAGATATAATCTAATATTTGCGTTATATCAAGGAGGTTATGTTGTAAAATATATACCCACAAGTACAACCAAGAATGTTTCAGAAAATATAATCAGCCAAGGAAAGGACTGTAAGCAAGGCTGCCTGAAAAATAGGGCACAGGGCTGATCAGGAGTCATCAGGTTCAAGCATGTGCCAGGACATGAATCACATCACATAAGCCCAGCAAATAAATTTGTCTCACTCTGTGTTTTCTCCCACACTCCTTTCCTCCATTTCTTGTCCAAATGTATTCATAGCCACTTTAAGTCCATTTTTTTCATGTCAAAATTATTGTGTGAATTCAAGAGCTTTTGTTTCTCCCCGGTGTTTACCTCTTTGTATACTTAGAGATAGCAATTTTTACCCTTCCAAACTCTGTTTTGCTGGGCACAGCTTCTTTTCAGACAGGCCATCCTTTCCTCTGATCATCATAGTAGTCAGCATACCTTCACAGCTGTTAAAATACCGAGAACATTTGCACCTTAACCACAGGGATTTGGAATTTGAGGTGATGTCTAACAAGCACCTTGGTCACCGGCATAAATACTCTCCTTGCTTCATTAAAAATATTTTACTCAATATATCTCCAAACTGTATTTTCCTTGTCTGTGGTCTAAGTGCACTGCTAGTTCATAGTAATTCTGTGATTGACTGTTACAACCAGGTGGTTTTTCTTTCTGTCACTTCCCACTGATGAGCCTACAGTTCATAGAGGTTCTTTTCATTAGTCCTTAAGTGCATGACCTTGCAGCGCATGACCTTAAATTCCATCCCATTTCTTCTAACCCAGTCTTCAAGGTCGTTTAATTCTTCCTGTATAATATTCCAATCCTCCTCTGTATTCATGACATCTCCCAGTTTTGTATCATCAGCAAATTAATTAGTACACTCCTACTTTTTCTGCCTAGGCCATTAAGGAAAATATTAAATAAAATTAATCCCCAGACCAATCCTAAAGGAACTTTACTAGTAACTTTCCTCCAGGGAAAGAGAGAAATCCTTTCAACATAACTCACTCTTGTCTCTTGTTCAGTCACTTCTTTACTTATCTTACGGTCCTGATACTTGCTCTTATCTTTTTCAATTTAACTAATAATTCCCCATGTAGTAATGCATCAAATGCTTTACTGAAGAGCAAAAAGGTTGAATCTATTGCATTGGCTTTATCTCAACAATCAAGTTGTCATTAAAATAAAAGGCATGAGATAACAAGTTTATCTGAATGACTTCTAAAAAAAATAAATTCTTGTTTTACTTAATCTCATTTTCCCATTTTGATTTTTTTTTATTATCAAAATCTGAATTTAGATTTTGGGTCACACCTAGATTACATTTAATTTCTATTCAGTCCTCAGTGCACAGCGATTCTCTTGGTTATTTTTTCCTCATATGACTGAGAAAGCTTTTGCCATCTCTTTAATTTGGTTTGCACGGTCTGATTCTGCTAAGACGCACCTTTTATAGCTAAACTGTTCTTACCCTGCCTCCATTTCTTGTCAGGCTTCTATTATTTCTCATACACTGTCTGAAATTGTTATTTATCTGCTAAGGCATATGGTTGGTCTCATGCGTTAGTCCCCTTGGTTTGAGATGCATTCTTCTTTTCTTATCCAGATTCCAGAAATGAATGTCCTAGGACACTGCCATATCAAATATTAGGAGCCTGCTTTATCCTATTACTTGTTTGTGGTTCAGATCAGGATTTTGGCTGTAACCATTATATTACCTTAAGCTGTAACAATTTCTAAGTTGAACACTGCTCATGTGTATTCTGTGCATAAAGCAGAGCTATCTCTCTAAACACTGTCAATTGATGTCACTTGTCCTTGCAAAGAGAAACATATCTACCTGGACAGGGAAAAGCTCAGAACAATTCCAGATGGCAGGAAACATCTAGCAGGCGTGTCAGAGAAAAATGACTCCTCATAAAGTCTTCCTAGTGGCATTTGATTTGACATAAACCCTGTAGAGCTCACTCAGTGAGCCACATTACAAAGATGCTTCCTTCAGCACATTCTGGAATGTACCAGAATTGGGCATAGCTGCTTTATACAAGTATGAATAAGCTCTAGGTGCCTTTGCTTGGGAGTAAAAGGCTGCGAACCATCTATAAGAGGTGCAAGCCAAATAGAATCAACCACTAGTAGCTCTGGTCATTAAAATCCATGAAGATTTTGACCTTTGGAATTGTTTTTCCTGTGTTTCTGTTTCTTCCCATAGTAGTATTGTCCCTAATCTCTTAACTAACTCATGCATGTCTGAATTCAGCATGTGCACCTACCATTCTCCAGGATTTCCCTTACACTGCTGCTGTCCTGACTGGTTATGTAAAGTTACTGTAACTGCTCAAAGGCTGTTCTCTTCCAGCATCTAACTCAGTGATGATTTCAGGCTGTTTCTGTAGTCAGAACTGTCAGCATAAGGAGCATTATGAATGTTCTGTGACTCAGAGTTAATATAGCCAAATATGAGACAATAATTTTTTTTTTTTTTTTTGAAGGAACCTCCTGAAGGGTTCTTTTGTTTCTCTTAGCATATTCTGATTTTTAAAAATTTATCCTTGGCTTTCAATGGTATACATATTGGAGAAGATACCCTGCCTATTTACTCCACTTCTTATGCTATAGAGAAGCCAGTGCACTACAGGTCAAGGGGAGGGATCTCATAATAAAAGTACAGAATCAGTCATGCTGGTTAGACTAAATTTTCCATAGTTGCTCCTTGGGTCCAGCACTGGTCATTGGCTAGAGAAAAGCAGATTGTGGCATGCATAAAGCCTTATTTCCTCCTGCATTCTAAAAATGCAGGACTTGAAAAGTTTTTAAGCTTAGTGTTGGCTCCAGGTCATCTTTTTTAAGAACCACGGATGGACCAAAACTACATGATTTTGCCTTATTGTTTTTTTCAGTCCATCTATACTTTTAACCTCCATAGTTTTCTATAGAAATGAAGTCCACGACTGGCAGCATTTTCTCCATTTTAAACCTTAAAAGCTCATTTGCTCTGGGAGCCTTGCATCTCATACTGTGAGAAATAGTGTATGATGATTCCCTGTTCACATTCTGACATAATTCATGGTTTTTTCATAGTTTTCTGTCATATCTCTCTTCTGACATGGCTTTTGCAAGATGAAGAGTCCTAATGTACTCTAACTTGTATGAAAGCAGTTACATTCTTCCCATCTCCCTTGTAATCCTTTCCCAGCTCTCCTATATATTTTTAGAGATTCAAAGATCAATACTGAACACAGTGTTCAGTTTTATGCAGGATCATACCTATTTTTATTTTTTTTCTAATAATGCTTAACAATCAATTTTCAATTTTGGCCATTACTGATGTCTTCAGAGAATCATACACATTGCCTTCAAAACCTCTTACCTGAATATTTTGCAAGCCACTTTTACATAGGCCTAAGACTATTTTTCTCCCTAAGTTAGAATATATCAGTTTCCCAAACATAGACATGTAATGTCATATCCAAGGACTCGCTCTGTGTGTGGCTTCTGCCATCATCATACGGACATGTCCCCCCTCAGATGACTCTAGGTGTTTATTTTCAAGCAACTGGAACACATACTGAATGTCCTATACTATTTTATTCCCCATTTGGCTAGAAAATACTATTCCAAACCTTCACAGTCAGCTGTAGATCCATCAACCTTAAATAATTTTGTATCATTTGTAAACAGTGGCAGCTTCTGAATCATCCCCCTCCCTCAATAAATGTTATTTATGAATATAAGGAGTGCACAAATCCTCCATGCTTTCTGAGCAACCATTCATTGTTGTGAAAAAAATTATTTTATTTCTACCTGTTGTCTCCTATTTTTATTTGGTTATTAATCCAAGCTGTTTTCTCTTATTAGGTTAGGGTTAGGGATCCTTTATAAGGCCTTTAGGAAACCCAGATGTAGTATCTTGATCACACAAACTTATCTCACATTTTTCATTGAGCTACTACAAAATTATATCTGTTCTCACAGAAACTGTATTCATACTTAACTAACTTACCTGCTGTCAAAGTTAAAATTCAGCAATTTCCCTGCTGAATTCTGTCTGGAGATATATAATTTGATCCTTATAATTAGATCCTGTTTAGTTTCTCTTATTTGTTGCAAAATCTCTTCCATTGACTCTCCAGTCCAAAATAGCTTCTTATATTCATGTCCTGTGAGAGTAAACCTGGAAGAGTCTCCTGATAGCCAAGAGCTGAAGGCTGCTTCTAAAGTTTAATTTTTCTTTCCCGCTGTGACCTGACATTACTTAAATGCTCCATTTACACTTTCAACATTGAGCTCCAGGAACTCCTTTCAGGACTTTCAGCAGACTTTGCTGCACCCACTGTATTGATTCTGAAGATGAACAGATAATAAACCACATTTAATGCATCTACCCAAAACCACACTCAGGTCACAACCCATCAGACAGATCTTTCTTCTTTGCAAACCACTCCCAGCACACACATACTATTGGTACTAAATTTGCTTCAAGAAAAATGAAATCAAAACAGATCAGTGAATAACAAGGGAACATTTTTTTATGGATAGAGAAGCCTTAATATGAGACAGAAGTATATACTGATTTTGAGTATGTCACCAACCTTATTGTCTTTGATCTAACTCTGTAAATGATCTTTTTTCTTACACATGTAGCACTATCATTTGTATAGATACTCAGTGCCAGTGATCCACTGCCTGTATCACAAATTTAAAAAAACCCAAAAGACTGATGTACATATTTCTGCTCTTCAGAAGGATGCAAAATGCCTATTAATTATATATCAACCATGCATAGGCAACCACAGACATAGAGTTAAAAAGGAGTTTCATGATAGACATGCCACTTACTGAACTGAATGGATATTTAAATCCCAGTTGTCTGAAGAAGGGGGAATTGAATGTCTAGTCTCTGTCTGTAACATCTTATTGAAATGAACAATACTGTGCACTTACAGAAGGAAGAAGAAAATTGCTTGGACAGGTAATACAAATTTCAGACATATCAGTGATTGCTTTGCTTTGCCATTTCTGAAGTGTCAAGTTTTCAAATCAGTATTATTCACCTCTAATTAATATCAATACCCCGAACCCAAATCTTTCTGTAATTGCTTTTTCATGTGTATTTTCCATATGTTCTCACCCTAAGATAGTATGTAGGCTTGAGAGGCCTAAACCATTTATAGTTCAGCAAAGACCTTAAGCTGTGCTTTTCAAGTTTTATTAACAACAAGTTCCAGTTCCATACTGATTTCCCTGCTGTGCATACAAAAATGCCATGAGCATTTTTGGTGCATATTAACAAATGTCAACAGTACAAAACCAATCCTACATTTTGCAGATAATTAGACCATCTGAAATAATTTTGAAAAGATGGTTTCATTTGTGATCTGTGAGTAATTCACTTTCATGGACACATATTCCTTCTTAGAACTGGCTAGGGTAATTTACACATTACAAGGCTTCTAGAAATAGTTGGCCACTTATTCAGTGCTAATAAATTGAAAATGTGTGTGCATGATTTAACAGAAAAAGGAAGATGTGAATGTAATGCAGGTAATTGCTGAACTACAGTTGTACTTCTGACAGCTAAAGAATACATTAATAGAAATATCTGGAGAACACAAGTTATTTTGCATCATCTTTTAAAATGTTGACTTTTCTTCTAACTATTTGAAAACAATTATATGACTATTTTTGAGAAAATGCTTAGTGTCAAAACACTGGATTCCAGGCAAAGTGATTCTACAGGTTAAAGTGTGAATTTGCAGGTGGAGAGGAATTGCAGGACCACATTCTTCCTTCAGCATCCCAACTGGACATTAGAGGAAAAGCAAGTTTCCCGTTTAAAAAAAGAAGGAAAAAGTCTTTGTTCCAAAGTATTTATCTTTCAATGAAATACTGATTTATTTTAAAAACAATTTATGCTGTAGCTCCTTTCTGCCAGGCTTTTCATGTCACCTGCCACTGGCTAAATTGGTCTATCCCTTCCAATGTCTGACTTTACAAAATTAACCTTCCATATTTGGGTTCTGGTTACTGGAAATGGACCTCTGCAGATTTACAAAGATCTTCAATTTTGAAGAGGTGTCTACTTCCAAGGATAAACCTTTTCTTTATCAAGGTCCTTTTCCTACCTATGCCAGCACCAGGCATTTTGCAAGGTTTGTTACAAAGTCTATGGGGAATAAAAAAACCTGAGAGCTCTTAAAAGAGGTGGAGTTTTGTGAGATAAAAAAGAAATGTGGTTGAAGAATACAGGAGTGCTGTATGTCCTGGCATATTAGTGATGCAGCAACGTTTCCTCTTTTTTTCATAAGAATTTTTTCTTTGCTCTTAAAACACCTCTGTTTGGCTTTTTTTGAGGTTTTTTTTGGTTGGTTGGTTTTGGGGTTCTTTTTAACTGTTTGATGTTGGATTTCTTCCATCCCAATGAGATTTTAAACAGACATGTACGAAAAATAAAAACTCAGACTTAAAACTCTTAAGCAGGAAAACAAAAAGAAATTGAGCTGTGAAGGGCAAATGTCAATTTGCCCTTTTAATTGTAAATTTGTCAATTTAAAATTAAAGTAGTAAAATCTGTAATAGTGAAATCCGCTTGAAATGGTGCCACAGCACAGAAATTAAGTTGTAATTACTGAAAGGCTCAGCAAATACAAGAATTGCAGTTCTTATTAAAACAAGCAATGTTAGCCACAGTAAAGAGAAATAGGCAAAACAAAAAAAAAATAGCCACAGTGTATAGACATTCTCATCTCTACAGGTATTTTTTAGATATTCCTTTTAATATGAGCCCAGGATTCAGTGTCTTCTCAAACTATGGACATCAGGAGAAGCATCCATGAAGCTGGGTCATGTTACAAAGGCATGAAACAGGTGTAAAGAGACTTAGTAGATTATATATTCCCATTGAAAGGGAAATACTTACCAGAAAGAACATTTTTAATGGCTTTGTTTGCTGGCCAAACCCACTCTTGCTAAGATTTGTAAAACTAAAATTTTTTTTAGTAGTTAATTTTCATTTTTGAGGCACTAGTAGCTGAAACTATCTACAATTACTTGTAACTGAGCTGACAAAGTATTTCAAACACAGCTCAGCCTCTCCTGCCTTCCTTCTTAATTCAGACATTCTGGAAATGGTGTCACTCTTACCACTCCTCCTATTATTTCTGCTCCGCATCTCTGGTGGCTTCAGATCTTCCTGCCGCCCATCCAACATGGTCTTTTAATATCCCTCAACGACTCACACCAGCCACTGGCATCAGAATCAGCCCTCAGCAGCCCAGCACTACCTTGCAAAGTGAATGTCATTATTGCCATTGATCGCCAATGGAGCAGGGGATCTGTGTCAGCTGAAAAGGCGCTTAACTCTTCAGTATTGCCTCAGTTCACGGCGGTTCCTTTTCTATCTCCTGATATTTTATTACAGCAGAATCATTTTAATTGGCACATGCTGGTGGAAACAAAACTGTATCTGTTGAGGGCCAGATTCTAGCACTCCTGCTCAGGTGGTACAAGTCCCTTGTTCTGGAGTGTGTCCATTGAAATCAAGAAATCTGCCCAATTGTTAGAGGTTCAGAGGAACACATTGTTCTGATAGGTATTCACTTTTATTCCATAATGTGCTTTAAAAATACACACTGTACAAACCATTAAAAAAAACTCCTATTAAAGTAAGTTTTGCCATAATAGAGCAGGGAAGCAGCAGGAAGGGAACAAAGGGCTACCCAGCACGACACTTATGCTAGCAAACACCAATTCACACCTGTTAACTACTGTGAATAAAATCTTTGGAATCAGTTCCTCAAAAAAGTCAAAGAAAGAAAGAAAAACTGTTCACCATGAAAGAAAACGGGAACCTCAGGTGTGCTGCTGAAAGCTTACAGAGTCAGATCAGCATTTATAATCAGTGACTTCTGAGACTACCTGAAGGAATGGAAGGAGAGGACTTGGCAGGTATACAAAGTATACGCAAGCACAGAAGAATCCGTCCTCGTAATTTTGAAGTGAAATGGAGGATAACCCCACCAGGTCCCAGCAAAGACACAATGTTCTGAACTAAAAGTTCAGCCAGAGCTTTGGTCCTGGGAGATAATTATAAGGCTGCCTGACCTAACTGACCCAACTTAATGAAATGAGTATGTCTGAACTGAGGAGAAAAGAAAAAAAGGCAGTGAGTATCAAAATAAGGTTCCTGATCTGTCACTGCTATTCAGATTCTTACGAAAAGAGACGTGTCATTGTCAAAGGCTTTTCCATTAATAGATGTCAGCCTTGGAGGCTACACACAACCAAGCAGAGTACAGAAATTCTGATCTCATTTCTATCTCCACAAATATGGTGACAGTTGCCTGAAAACTGTTGCTAAGGTCTGAAGTGATTGAATTCAGGACATCTGCTTAAGATGGGCGTTTAATCATTAGTGTTGTCAATCTAAAATTCAATTACACATCCTTACCTTTATGAGGACTTGGGCAACATTTCATCGACATGAAAAATCAGGAAAAATCTGTCCTCTCATTATTAATAATAATATTTCATTATACGGAATAGAATGCTCTTGCAGAGAGACCTAAGATTACTGAAGAACCTATGGGCTTACATCTTACGTATTTAAAATTAGCTTTACATTAGCCCTGGTTCCAACGTAAGCTTAAACTAGAAAAATCCAGCTGTGTGGAAGTCTGGCTTGGTGAATCTTCTAGTGGCATGGCTGTCTTCCACTGCATACCACTGAGAATGAATGATATGGCTTGTGTATGCGCAACCCAGCAATTCTTGGCTCGCCCTGTAACCCAAGCCTCTTCATAGATGACACAGCATAAATCCTGAGGTTGTATCCCATTTTCCTTTATTTATACACACATGTAGTGTTAAGGGATGCTTCAGCAAGCAAGGTACAGTACTTAATGTGCAAATTCAGTTCAGCAGAACTCCAACTAAAGCACGTCTGTCTCAAGGGCTTTTCTCTTAAAGAGTGATCCTAAGTCCTCCACAGAAGGAAACTTGCTGAACTACATTTTTCTGAACTTTAAAGAAAAAATGTCCTGATTCTAAACTGAATGAGGGAGTAAATGAATGAGCAACTTCACTGAAAGCAGGAGTGGCCCTGGTCTATTCTAGGAGAGCTGTAGAGAATCCAGACAACGAAGTCATGACAAGAAAATGTTCCCACTTTTTTTTGACTCTTTTATTGTAAGAACATTACCCATCTCAGTGGCTTTATTCTCAGCAGCAAACCTTCGACTGGTCTTTGAGGACTCTTAAATAACCTCCAGTATGGATGTAAAAAGGAAGCAAACCAGAACAATCAAACCTAAGGTTTACTTTTTACCATATTTCTAAGCTACCTTTTTGATTCTCAGGCTCCTGCCTTCAGCCTTTCCCAAGTCAGTTCCATTCCCATCTTTTTCTCTCTGGATGATTCCTTCACAGCAGGCAGAGAGGCACCACTTCCAGGCAATTCCTGCTGTGCATCAGTTGTTCCACTGTAGTCTTTTTCTTGAGGCTCCTTTGCATGGATCAGTCTCCCCAGCTACTTTGGCCTCAATTTCCATGCTTCTGTGTCTTTTAATGGTTGGCTGCAGTGAAATCTCATTTGGCTGGAAGCTGACTTGCTTCCTATTCTGAATAATAGATTTAGTCCTGGGATGTGACTGAGGTTTGTGTTTTAAAAGTCTTTCCTTTCTTTCCTGAGGATTAATGAACCTTTTCAAGTCGCCTTATGTGGTATAACATCACAAAGTGCTTTGTTTTGTCAAAAAATATCCAAAATATTTAGTATTTAGCTCTTAAATGTCTCCTGTTTTCCTTGTTCTTTGAAACTATGACCATTTGGAAAATTATGGTGTTCCCATTGCGGCATAGCAGACCCCTGATGGAGAGACTCATGTAATCTTACAGACTTGGGCCCAGCCTTATGTTCAAATTGGAAACTCATGGCCCCAACAAATAAATAAAAATTGCTGTGGAAAACTCCTGGTCATTTTAGAACTTCTCTGTCACTACACATATCTGTAGATGACTTAGAGAACTGCAGATGAGTAAAGAAATGAAGTTCAGAGGAGACTTACCAGGCTCACAGCTGTTTTGTACTGGATATCCTAGACTAGAAGATTTGTCATGGATTAGTTCCAAGTCAGTTCCTTCAAGACTACGTAATTTTTAATCTCTGCCTCATCCAGCTCCTCATCCCCCCTGGCTATATCCACATGCTTTTCTCTTGTTCAGACCTTTGCTGGGGGAGAAATAAAGTTACACTTGAAGGTTCTTGGAAGAAAATCTGGGATAATGTGGGACAGTAGAGAAGTCTGAATGGGGCCAAAAGAATTATTAGTCATTCATTTTTGACTTGACCATGCAGCAGAGGAGGGTATCCAGTACTGGTGGTGGAAACTGGATGGAGTTTTCCTACGTACTACTTGGATGTAGTGCACAGATTTGTTTCCCTAAGACAAGGGTCCAGCTCAACACGTTCATGGTGCTGCTGCAAGACAGAATTGCACTGTTGTCTTTGTGTGGCATTTAAGCAAAACCTTATAAAATGAAGGCCTTGTTGCCTTTGTAAAATCATGGCTCAGGCCTGTTACTTTGGCTAGAGAAGGACTGTGAGAAAAGTCCGTGAGAAGAAAAACAATTAGTTTTTACCCATGAGAATGTAGTATCAACAGAAGCAAGAAAGTTAAACAGTAGAAGGAGAAAACAGCAACATATCTGCACCTGTTATTTTTCTGAGTGTTTAAATGCTTATGCCACAGGTAGCCAATGGTAGTATGTTGTCGTTAGTAACAGCCAATGAGTCTATTGTAGTAGTTTAGCAGCCAATGAATATGTAACGTGAATGATAACATACAAAAGGTGTATAAAAGAGGCTGCTTTGTTTAATAAACGGTGTTTTTGGCCCTTGAAAGAGGCACTGTCCATGGGTGTCATGACCGCCACAACAGCGACATCTTTGACCTTAAGGTAATCAGGATTTTGAGGTAAGATCTAGCAACATCACCTTCTTTCATTTGCCAGGCCCCAATTCCTC
This sequence comes from Corvus cornix cornix, assembly GCF_000738735.6. Classification (NCBI taxonomy): domain Eukaryota; kingdom Metazoa; phylum Chordata; class Aves; order Passeriformes; family Corvidae; genus Corvus; species Corvus cornix. The sequence goes on along the minus strand of NC_046339.1, from coordinate 13,160,940 downwards.
CTAATATCCATGGAGAACATTTTTGTCTTACCCAACTCCCTTTACATGACTCTGCTTAAACATATAAGGGCAGAATCATACAATGTTTCTAGGCAGGCTGCTTTTTCTTTGGTCTTCACAACACTTCTTTTACAGGTGTTAACATTTTTTGTCAGGAAATATAAAAAACCCAGGTACTAAATTGTATAAAATAAATGAATTGGAACAACTAAGATAAAGTTATTTAAGAATAAAAAAAAGATCTCCAAGAACAATTTCAAAAATATTTCTTTTCTAAATATCTGAGAAAAATGCCGGTATTTCCTTTTTGTACTGGAAGATTCAAAAGACAAACATAACCATAGTAAACTTTGATAGTATACACAGTAAAGCTGAATATCCTGCTTCGTTGTCTCTATTAATGGTATCTTGTGATATTAATTTAAGAAAGAGAGAAAATTAACTTTACATATTTATTAGCAGATTACTCAAATGATTTATAATCTCAGAGGTCCCTGTAAGTACTGCTGAAAATTTTTCCATTCATTTCACTGGGCACAACAACATAAAATGACACAAAGTGCTTCTCTTATTTACTTATACTTCTCACCAGGTTATGCAATCTCTTCATTCTGCCACTAGCTATATCTCCTTTATTTTCGTCCTTAGGATTCTTCTACACAATTTCAATATGCTTGTCTGAGGGGAAAAAAAGGGAAAAAATATCTATATTCAGTTCAAATTTAAAAAATATCTTATGCTTACACCTCTTTCCTTTCACATTAAAGAATATTGGTTTTTGGAATTTTTTTTCAGTAAGGTCTCAAAAAGAAGACCTTCCAGGCTCAAGGACTAAAGACAAGACACCCTCACAGTGCAAAGATTCAGCTGAAAATTTTAATCAGGACTGGAAGTGGAGTTGGCAGATTGATTTAAATTAGGCAGGCCTGGCTCTATATTGGGAAGTCTATGCTTGCATATCCATTTTTTTTTACACCAGTGCTTCTTTTGGATTCTTAGATAAAAGAGAATAAAGTGGGCATTCTCCACTTGATGCAATTTCACTATACAGTGATTCCCATCAATGTATAATTAAAAGTGGATTTCCTTTTCCCTGAGATGGGGGAGGGTCTGCATAAACCTGGTTGATGTGAAGTGAACAAAGAGAACTTTCATGAGTTCTCCTGCAAACAGTCTATCAGTTACAATTCCTAGTGTTCACACTGCTGCACTGTTCAAAAGGAGCTCTAAAAAAAAAGTCAAGCAGGGGGTCCAAGAAGAATTCAACCCGCATGCCAACTAAGGGAAAGAAAGAGAAGGCAGGAAAAAAAACCTAGCTTTTGTTGTAAAAAGAACTAATGAAGCTGCTCTTAGAACTGTCCACGGTGACACAACAAGCCTGCGCACCCACACACATTGTGAGAATGCCAGTCACCCACGGTAATGAGAAAAGGAAACACTGTGGGCAAAGGAAATATATGAATACATTGCTTTTATGGTTTAACTGTAGGAAATCACAACGCTGGCCCACAATATCTTGTGCCAACTGCCGAAAGTGGTAAAGTAATACATAAGGTTGTCTACTTATATTTTTCTTACAGACAAGATGGACTAGTGGGGGGTAAAATCCCATTATCATTATAAATTGCTAATTAAATAATTATCAATTAGATGGGCAGACAGAACTCATTCCAATGAATTCCTTAGAGGGCTTTCAGTAAAGAAAAACAGTAATTTTGATTATTTTTTTTATCCATACTTCCTGCCTAGGGGCTCTAAATAGAGATGATATATGGTGTATCCCATGTTAGACTTTCACACAGTATATCTTGTGTTAGAGCTCAGGGACAAACACTGAACTTTGGTGCATATATAGATCTTTTTTCAGTTTTTCAGATAAATGGCCTTAATTTCATGATATTAATTAGATACCCAGGGTTATTTCCTAAGGAATAAAAAGAATACTTTCCAGGCTTTTACATGGCTTTGAGAAATCACTTTTTCCCAAGTAACTGATAATATTTTCTAATATGCCATTGCATTTTCTTTCCCCTTTTTTGCAGAATCCAGAGTTTTCTTTGAAATAAAATATTAAAATATGTAATACAACTATGTATACAGATGACAGGCAGGATTGAACATAGTGCAAGGAGTATCTTTAATGAACTTTGCTCTGTTCATTAACACCAAAACCAATGCAAAATTAAACCCTTTGCTTGCAGGTTTTAACTGTCAAGATCTCAGATCAGACCCTTGAGCAAAATCAAAGTTGTAGCAGTACTGAGCAACAGAAATGATCCTGTCCTATCCTGTACCCCTTACTCATGTAAATAATTTTTCTGAGAAGGGTCCCTCTGGCCCCTTTAAAAAACTTATTCAGCTATAATCAGTCATTACTCACATGTGCACAGAGTGGTTTCACCCACACTTTTCTTGTCCTAAATCAGTTTTGCAAGATAATTATAAGCTATAATGATTTGCAAGTGCTGTACAAGAAATCGTCAGTTGTCTGTGACAAGGAATATTTTCTAAGAATAGAAGTTTTGCAGACTGAACTGAAGAGTCACATTAATGTTTGGGACAGAGTTTTCATTGCCAGCAAACACCAACAAAAAGCGAGGAACGGAAATGGTAACATGAAAGATGGACTTTTAATTCCAAAGCCAGGAACATTTAAATATGAATGGGGGCTTGCTGCCGTCCTCTATCTTTTGCCAGGAAATATGAAGCTCTGGAAGTCCTTTTGTTGCCTTCTTTGTTAACTGTATGAGGCTGAAAGGAATTATATGGCTTGTTTCATTTTCAAACCCTGTCACAATGAGGGTCTCAAAAATGAATGCTGATAAATACGTGAAAATGCTGAAGAGTTCATAAAGGATAGAAAACTTTCTTTTTCATAATCATCTGTCATCAGATGACTTACCAGGGACAAACATAATGAAAAACAAACAGCAAGGAAAAATTTTTAAGGTTTAGAAAGGGGGACAGAGTTGTAGAATAAAATTAAAATATCATGATAGAAAGATAGACATTTGAGAACAAGATTGAGAGATATGTTTAGCAATATGCAATCTTTTGCCTTCCTATTTTGCTATTTTCCCTGTTAGTTTCTGGGAGATCATGGAATCCCAAGGTAAGTTATTCACAGTGATGTTCTCTAATGTGATTTACTTTGAGGAATACTTAATGGAGAAAGGTGCCTACCACATTTAGTTATTGAGTTTTTGTTCACGGTTCAGGATTGATCCACTTGAGTCTTTCAGCAGGGAGTAGTTTTCCAGTGAGGCACAGCGTGACTCCAAATCAATAAGGTTAATAGATGTGGTGGCCACACAGTCAGAGGTGATGTGCCTGGCATTTTCCATGCCAATGAAGAAAATTTCTGATGACGAGATGTCATTTTTGTGCCGGCAGTAATGTCACCCTGATTACCTAGAGCACATAGCCAGTTAGTAAGTTAGCAAGACTGTAAATGGCCCATTAATCTGAATTATCTTTACAGGAACTGCTTCAAAAAATTTTGCTTGCACCCAAATTACTGGTGCCTCTGTGATTCTTGAAATGCCAACAGCATACTTGCTATATAAAAACAATACTGCTGTGTAAAACTGACTAAATGGGAATTGCTAGCCTGGGACTTCACTCTATATTTCTAACTCTCCACAGCATACTATAAAACGTGCAATGGCAGCCTTAAAAAAAGAAAAGAAGTTGCATGTTGTTTTAAACAATAAACACATGTGCAAAGAGGAAAAAAATGCAATGCAAGATACTATTGGAAAAAAAGAAATAATGTAGATGACAAATCTGATGTAATGAGAATGTGATACGTTGGTGTTCCTGCAGTTCTAATTTTCTCTGACTTTTAAAATATGCAAACTCTTAACAGTGCCTCCCAGATCATTAATGGGTACACATTCCCAGATGGCCTGCATTGTGAACAAAGTGTTGGACCGGACTGGAAAGAGAAATCTGTTTAATATTCCAATATCTAAATGTCAGGAAGGTGTAATTCAGAGTGCCACTGAAAGATGAGCTGAACAGAATACAATTTATGGTGACTTTAGTTAACAAATGGCATTAAGGGAAGAATTTCCATAATTAAATCATTAACTAATATGAAATATTGATTTCCTCTCTGATGTTGCTGTATTATCACTTGTCAGACTTGCAGATAAGCGAAGAGCACTCAGTGCAGTCCCGACCAGGAACAACAATAATTTGCATTATGATAACACTGTCGAGCACTATCAAGCACAGAAAACAGAGCAAGGTGCCATGTGTGCCAAGCCATCCTTGCCCCAAAGAACTCATAGATAAGGCTTTGATGCAAAATAATAGGATGGTTGTAAGGGATGTCTGTGCAGACAGACTAGATAAAATGATGATCTTTACTAGGAAGCTGCTCCCACAGTGGCTTCCTCATGCTCTCTACTGCGTGGTAACTGATTCAGAGCTTCTCCTGGCCATCTCTTCAAGGCTTCTAGACAACTGCTTATCTGAAGAGATAAATTCTATTGCAGTTAATATCAAGAACTTCCATTTTCTAACCATGAAATTTCAGGGTTTTTTTGGCTGCTCTTTATATATTCCTGTTGCCCAAGGGAAGTTGAGTACGTACTGTAGAAGCAGTGCAGCACATTAAATAACGATTTTACTTATATTCCAGTATGCTCATTAAACATGTTAAATAGTGGAACATATTAAGTTAACTTGAAAATGCAGAAGGACTAGAAGAGGCAAGATTAAAAAAAATTTACACTGAAAAGATCCTCCTTAATTGAGTTGTAATCAGTTAGTATTGATCATTAGTCCTTTTATCAGCATGATGAAGATAATGATGATAATGATGACGATGATGCAATGTGCAGCACTTGGATCATAAAGAGAGCATGGAAAATTGTTTAAATATTTGATGATAATTCTTTCTTGAAGGTGATACAGACTGCACAACCTTGTCTATTACTCTCGAATTCATGACAAAGCTTGAAAAGAAGTTGAATAAGCAATTTTTTAAAATATACTTTCCTTGACCTCGTTTTAAAGAAATGGTCCACTCTGTTCTAAAATGGAAAGAGGCTATATTTTTGAGAAATGCTTTCAAAAAAAAAATTATTTTCTACCTCAGTCTTTCAGCAGGAAAGCAGTTCTTTTGCCAGTCAAACATTCAAAAATCATGTCTCATTTGAATAAATTAACATATTTTGTGGCAAAAATTAATTCTAAGGAAGGAACAATAAATACGAAAGCAATTTAAATTGTGTATTTTACAGGGGAGGGGGGGAAAAAAGAAAACCCAACATTGTCATGCATATGACAGCTCAGCTAATTTGATGGGCTTTGATGTTAATTTAGGGTTTACTTTAATTTCAAAACATATTTTTTCACTTAATAAGGGAAACAAAAGAAACTTTCAACCAGTTTGTTATCTGGGAATGTTTTGGCTTCTCAAATGTGAGAACATGATTGTTTTTATTTCCAGGAGGAGATAATAACACTGAAGCAATAAAAAAGAGTCAAGGCAGCTTGCACAGCACAGGAAGTTCACAGCCAGAGACTTAATTTCCCACACAATGTACTGTGCAATGGGCCCATTAACATAGATGAATAGGCTCTTTAAAGGTTTTTTTTTTCCAGATATGCAGCTGCCGCTGAATGGTGCTATGTTAATAAGGTACTCACTTGCCTATTCTTCAGGTACTCTGGCATTCTCTACCTAGGTAATCTCCATATAGGAAAAGCTATTAGGGGTTGTATCTCCTACCACACCTTCAATTATTTTAACACCTGCACTGATAATCCAGGCAAGGTAAACTGGTAGGGGGCCAAGGGTCTAAGTCCATCCTCTTCTCCCCCCAGAAGTCACATCTCACGGGGAGGGGCTGAAGGAGAGGGGGGAACGAAAAAAAGTAAAGTCACTTTTATTACACATCAGTGGGAACATTCTGAAAAAGCTTTCATGCCTAGGAAATTGTTATTTCTTCAAACAACTGACAGCCTGCAGAGGAAACTCTAATGGAAATCCAGCTCATGCATTGTTATGCATGGCCCTCATGTAGATACATGGGGGTGGATTAAGTTAGCTTCCAAAGGGTCTATTGTGTGCAGCATTAATTTGCAGTGCTCTTGATATTTGAGTTTGACGGTTTTACAACCTTTGTGTTTACTTAGATGCACTATATCCTACGTTTGTTTATTTCCTTCCACAATCTCTTATTACCCAGTAAATGTTACATTTATCCTTATTAACTTTCAATATGTTGCTGCAAGTTACAGAGAAGGAAATAATTACAACCTCCTTCATATGTATTAGTTTTAGAGAAGAGTTTTGGCTTTATTTTTTTTTCTTCCTGGTCAGTTCTGACTTTTCCATCTGTTAAAACAGTGGCCTTCTTTATTAAGACAGTGGAGTAATAGCATAAAAATTGTGTCATTTATTATTATTATATGAATATTAGCCTATAACAAAATATATTTCCCTTATAATATATGTTAAATAAATAAATAAACAGGAAAACCAACCAATAGTCTTCAAAGAGAATCTGACACTGGTGCAATTGCTTCTTACTACACAGAGATATAAGAAGAAAAAATTCCCATACCACTCTCCATTATCACAACCTTTCCATTGTTTTCTCAGCATCCATTATAAATTTGTTGCTATAACCTATTGGTCTTCTTCTCCCAATATTAAGAGGCAAAATACAAACAAGACTTTTCCCCTGCTACTTTAGCTTGTTTCCTTATTTTTCTGTAAAGATTAATATACAATGCAGACAGGCACTTTTGTAAGTTCAACTTTTCAGTGAGGTTTATATTCAGAAGTTCCTAATGTATTTTTATTTGAACATGTCAGGATATCTAGGAGTGTTAGTTTTTCAACACTGAACTAAGAACTCAAAGTAACTTGTACATTCAAAGGAAGCTATGATCCTAATCTGAACTAAAGGTCTCAATTGAATAAAAATAGCTTATGCTCGAGTAACTCAAGTTATGTGTGGCTGCTTCCCCTCCCCCTTTATATGGAAGTCAGTCAGTTAGGCATTTTTTGTATTTTAGTGACACAAAAGGGTTTCTTGTGGAAAGAAATAAATGCCTGACTTACAGTAATTAGGGTCTGAGTAGTATCAGGGGCACAGTTTACTCAGAAAAAAACCCTGACACTGAGGGAAGACCTCTTAAAACTGCAGAAAGTTTTGAATTCAGGTTTTGATGCTACATAATGGATAAGAGAAAAGAAATTATCTTCTTTAGGGCTCAGTCATTCACTCATTAGGGCACAACAGCAAAACCAGCTGCCTCTGGACCTGCCTGCTTGTTAGGATGGGGGCAATTATTTGTAACCTGTCCCAGACTGAGCAAGAACTGCAAAACAAATGAGAGAAAGACAGCGAACACAGATGTTGGAGAAGTGGAGATCTTAATCCAACTTTTTGGGCTCAGGATCTTTTCTAATGTCCTAGGTAATTGTAAGAGCAGGGATAGAAGGAATTGCATTTCACAGATCTGTTTGAAGTGCTGTAGTAATACTGGCATTGTATAAAACAATAGCACAGCTTCCTCTAGAATGTGATAAAAAGTATGTGAAACAATGGCTGGTCCAGAGAATATAGATCCAGTGCTTCTTTTCTCCTTGTTTTAATAACACAAGGACAAGAAGTGATAATAGAGAGATGCAAATTCAAAACCAATAAAAAGGGAACCCTTTTTTTCCTCACTTTGGATATTTAGGCTGTCAGTATGCAATATCACATTATTTCACCAAATTCAGGTTAAATCCAACAGAATAGACAGAAATCTGATGCTTGTGATGCCTTTTCCTGATCTTAAAATCAAGAGTCATACACGGTTAGAAGGGGAAAAGGGATTTTACCTTGGTATTTATTTTAAGGATCCTTAGGTGCACACGTCCAGGTCATATGCATTGAGATGCACCCCGCTGAGTCTATCTCTGTCTCTGTCTCCCCAACATTGGGTATAACATTATAGATTTTACTAATTAGCAGATCTATCAAAGATTCCCCAATGAGAGGCTCAAGTGAGCCCCCCTCCCCAGGGAACCTTCCCCTGGATGGTTCTATCTTGGTTTACAGAATATGTTCTGGAGAGGACCTTGGGGTCTGGGGCACACTGATCCCTAGCTACAAAGCTTCTAAAATGTTTAGTCTCTTAACTTGACAAACAAGTCCAAGAATGTAGGCAAAAAGCACTAGGAATACAGAAGTTGTAAAAAGGTATAACAGGGGTATAAAAGAAAAGGCAAAAATCTTCATGGCATCATTTGTATGCTACAAGGATCTCCATCATTACAAGAGTTTGAATTACCGGAACATAAGGGACCTGGGTCTAAAGCAGTGTAGTCCTCATTTGCTATCACAAAATTCTGTGTCTTCAACTGAATATTTAGACCCTGGCTCCTGCCAGGGATATGGTGCTGCAATATATAGACTACTTCCTTGATACAATAAAACAATTCTCACCTTGGGTTGGATTCAGAGATTTTTTTAAAATGCAACTACAAGAACTAGAAAGCAGAAAGTATTTGTGGTTTTCTTTTTTTTCCCCTTTTCCTTTGGTTGTTTGTGTGTGGTGTGTCTTTGTGTCGATTTTTTTTTTTTTTATTTTAAGATAGATAACCCCAAAGTTTTTCAGAGTGAAGAACTGAGTAAATATCATACAGCCTATTTTGCTCTTATGAAAGCTGGTAAAGGCCTTGTGGTCAGGTACACTTCTCCAGCAGAGCTGTTTATTTAGTATATGAGGTATGAGCACACTTACTGCATGTTAATTCATTGTAGTTTTGTACGTCCTCCACCTATTCCATGAGAGGAGTCATATACAAAGAATGCATCATACTCCTTCATTTTTTACCTGTGCCTTCTTTAAGCAATCATTCCAAGGAACATGAGCCCCGAAATTTGGTAATGAATGCTCACTGTACTAAGGAAGGGTCTGATTAGCCTTTGGTTTTGGAGTGCTCACAGTACTTTGACTTGGTCTCCACCAAGCCTTTGACAAGCCAGGGAAGGAAATCTGCTCCAGTGCTCACAGTAACTCAGATATTCACAGCCCTCAGTGCATCATGGAGAGGTGCAGGACAGACCAGAGCAATGCTTTCTCATTACTGGAACCTTCCAAGTAGGTATGGAACTGTCTGCATCTCTACTTTCCCATCTCTTTAGAGCCAATCAGGAGTAAGCAAAATGAAAAGCTTTTACCGTTTTTTGCACCTTTTAAACACAAGAAGCAATCTATCTCATAATCTCCTTCTGACTCATACAATATTGAATATCGAATGAATATCTGGAGTTACCTGTGGTAGTGAGGAGATGAAAGCCAACAGTTTCCTGTTCAGGAAATGAGCAGGTACCAGGGTCTCTGAACATGATCAGTTGACCTGGGGAAACCAGGTGTGGTTAAAGGAACTATACTGTATGGTGGAAGAAGATGAAGATAAATTAAGCTACACAATTTGTACATCTGAGATAGTAAAAGACACTCTTCTCAAAGCATAAAAACAATCAGAAAAGAGTCAGTCAAGTGGAAGAAAAAGTTTAATGAGAAGCATTGTAAGGAAAAAGTAAACATGAAGAAAAGGAAACAGAGAAAATCAGATCTCAAAGTAGTGGAAACAATTGGAGAATAGTAAATACCTGTGCAAAGTAAAGCACAGATTGTGGGAAAATGGTGCATGGGTGACAATGAAAAGCCAATGGAGGGCAATAAAAGGATGCCTGCCTCATTTGGATAATGATATTACTCTGTCAAAAAAAAAAAGAAAAAAACCCAAACTAATTTCTTTAGACTTATATGAACTATAAAAACCATGTAATTTTCTCTCTGATTACTACCTTATGTTTTCATATACCCATTGCTCAGGGTCCTGAGCACCTTGTTAACCAGGAGACATCACCACGGAAGGCTATCAGACATGGACTTGCTGAGCACAAGCTTCTACTGGGTGCATATTCTGCAGTCATAACATCTTGCAGACTGGGGTTCCTTGAGATTCCACCCAAAAAAACCCAAAGGAAAATGACAACAATAACAGCCAAGCAAGGGGAATGCTGGAAAAGACTGTCTGCAAGGACACCAACCAAGGCTGCCTCAGTTCTGCTTTGGGGTCTGCATATTACAATACACCCACAGAAAGGACCAGACTCTCTTCCCTTTTCTTTTCCCTGTATGCCTGGCATGAACACCTCTAGGCTTAACTTTGGTCCTGCCTTCTCCAAGCTTTAGAACAGCATGCTCTGAAGCACAACTTATTATTAGATGGGAAAGAGATGGGACCAGCTTCCCTAATTATTTTTAATGGCCTTTCCCTGCACCCCTCCATGAGGGGTGGGCTGTCACGAGGCTCATGTTATATAGCATGGGACTGATAAACCACTCCTATTTTAGATTCTTTATTGTTTGTTTAATGGAAAGCTGTCAAGCTGTCTTTTTAGATAATATTGAAGCTAATTAACTATCAAACTACACACATTTTTAAAATTTTTAAATAGAAAGTGTTTTCTGGTGTTTTACAGGGCAAAAATGCATCTCAGACTTGGAGCACTAGCAGTTTTCGGGATGTATTCTGATAGGAAAACTCAGTAAGTCACTGCTAATTTTTGCACCCCAAAAATTTGGTGTCTGTAAGTGCAAAATGGGCCTGTGTTTCTTTCCAGTCAGGACTGCCTCCACACACAGGCCAGGACCAGTAACTTTCAGATAAAAGCTCATTTCCTTATCACTTTGCTTCATATAATGGAATATTGACCCCAATTAGCCTTGGTTTGTAATTGTACCTGACACAGCAAAGGCCCCTGGTGAGGGACAGTCCCAGCACCATGCACTTTAAAATGCAATATGGGGAAAAATCATACAAAATCCCTGCACAGGAAGAGGAAGCGTAGATAACTAATTTTCTTCTCTTCCAAAGAGTACTTCAATAATTTCATTTCTTGGGGACTAATGAAAATTACAGGACCATGGGTGCGGTTTTTTTTACTTTATTCCTCTGTAAATACAGACTCAGTCATTAACAGGAGAAGGAACAGAGTGATCCCAACAGTCTGCCTCTTTAACACTGGAGTCTGTATCTATCTCTCTGCTACTCCTGGAGGCAGCTCTTAACAGCCACCTCCAGGATGATGTGGCTCTGAGACAACCAGCCTTGTTGCTGAGCACTGTGATTTTTTTTCAGCAACCAGGCAACTTGTTTAAACCACCAAAGAGCAGAGGCAGAGCCTGCAAGAAGCTGAGGTAATCATTTTTACATTAACTATCTGGCAAAGATGTGGGCTGCAGACAGGGAGAAGGGATACAGAGGAAGGGAGGAGCTGCAGAAAATGACAGTGGAAAAGGAAGAAACAGTCTTTTAAAAGAAATCCAGTGTTCTTGTACTTGGTAAGGTATGACACTGCAGGAAGACTGAAGGTAGAGAAGGGAAGGCAGAAAGGCTGCACATCGGCATTCTGCACATTTAGTTCTAATGTACTCTTTTGCCTTTATCTTTTTTGTTGTTTTTCAGGCCAGCTGCAAAGTTTTGCAGAAGACTCCCACTTCCAAAGCAAACCAAAAAGTCAGGGTACAGTGATGGTGCATCTATGGATTTTTTTTTTCTATTTTTTTTTTTTGAGATCAGCTGCTGAGGAAATAAAACCCCATGCAATTTCCAGCAATGAAAAGTGAATCAGTTCTTTTGCTTAAAAAACCCCCAAAACCTCATTTTCATATTTCCATATTTAATTTTTGCACTTGCATGTAAATTTCTGTTATCTTCCAGCCACATGTTGCTATTTGTCTCTGTAGTGAAGGATTTTTTTTCCTTTTTTTTTTTTTTTGACTGTGGACTATGTGAAGCCTGACTTGCATGTAAAAGATCCACAGGGAAAAAAATCCTCCAGTCCTCACTGAATTAAAGAGAGCTGGCATGCCACAGGATTGTGGGAGCGCCCCACACTCAACACCACCTTGGATGGCACATGGAGCAGGCACGGAGGATCACACACCTACAGACCAATATTTCGTGGCCAGTGCAAAGTCCCACAGCAGATCAACAGACATGGGCAATGGGAGGCTGAAAAAAATTACCAGCCACTTTCTCTTCCAAAAATCAGCCAGTTTTGGCCAACTAAACACTGTTTAGCACTCAGCTGGTAACTCTGCAGCTTCTACAGAGTACAGCTACCTAAACTCTGGCAAAATGAGAGCTCTGAGATTTATGAGACCATTCCAGGCAATTTCACTGCATTTAGGTTGTTGTTTATGTTAGTCAGCCCTCAGCTATCTGCCTTTCAATGAGATTCAGGCTTGCAAGATATTTGGGTGCTTTTGAAAAGGTTACATGCAGTCAAAAGCAGGCAGCCAGACTCCTGAACTCAGCCAGAGCTAGTGAGGCAGCTCAGCCTTACAATATGTCTTAACCCAGCGGCAGCAGTGCTTGGACAGACATCATTTCTGTTGTGCTTGTTGGCAGACAAGATTTCAGACAGACTCTGGTTATGATTTAGTTTTGGTCTACATGTTCAGTGCTCAGTCAAAATCCTTGTGCAGCCAACACAGTGACTGCCTTCAATAGGAGAGAGAGTAAATGCAATGTTTTCAGTTTGAACAATATTTCAGTTGCTGTTTTGTCAGTGGACCACAGCCACTCTTTAACTGCTCCAATCTGCTCCCGGGCTGCAGACAGCTCTGGTTTGTCCACATAAAGTATGTTCAGTGAACTAGTCCTGCAAGTTTGCAGAGGGGACATACCTCCAGCTCCACTGTGTCAGTGTTTCTTCTGGTGCCATCACAGGACTGCCAAACCCACCAGTGTTCCCGCTCTCTGCACCTGCAGCAGGAAAAAAGGTTTAACAAGGGTTCTTCCAGCCCTGATGACAAAGCTGGAACTCAAAAAACACAACAGTGTACGTTGTGTATCACCTGGTATTGATCTCCTTCCCTTCTTGTTCTTCGTTTTCTGTATCTCTATATTTATAAGTCTTCCCTCCATGGCACCCAGGTGCCAGCTAAGCCATGCAACTGCAATTCCCGAGGTTTGAGAAGCAACTATTGATAATGTATGAAGACTACGATATTTTTTATGGGAATTGACAGGTTTTGAACTTAAAGAGGCTATGAGTAAAACCAGTGTGAAAGTGAGACTCTGAAAAATTAAGGACAAAGTAATGGGCTTTTATGCAGTTTTTTCAACTTCCAAATGTACCTGCAACTAATATTAAATTATCACTATAAATATTACACATTATAAAGACACTAGATTACTATTTCTAGTGTAAGGGGCAAAAAAGCATGGGTTTCTTTTTTCTTCTGAGCTGGGGAGTGTTTGTGTGTCATTTGGCACTTTAAAGGTTAGCCTGTTCCTACGAAAATCTTGAAATTCAGCCAAAGACATCCTGGTATTACACACTTTTCTCCTGAATCCCTATTCATGTAGCATTTTCCTTCTGGAGCAGTTAACATAAAAGGTCTTGGTTAAAAGAAGCTTTCCTCTTGGAAAAGATAATCTGCCTTCAAAGTTATAAGTTAAACAACTGAGTGGTCTAATTGACTGAACATTTACAAATTATAATTGAATTTGTGCCAAACTATGTGAAAAAGATTTATGTTCCGCTTCCCATTCTGTTTACCCCTCATTTTTTTGTGTGTGTGTGCATGTGTGAACTGAATCTTTGGGAACTCCTTTCACTTGATGCATCATTGAGGTGGTTAAACACATTGCATTATGGCAGTCTGTCACATCAGTGTTTCACACTGAAATACTGGACTTGACACATCCCTGGAAAAGGAAGCCAGACCATCCAAAATCCAGAGTTATGCTGCTTTTGAAACTTGAGATTCTGAAGACAGAATTTTCACTTAGCTCCAACTGCAAGGGAAGAAAAAAGGAGGGGAAAAAAAAGGTTTAAGTAAATATAATGCAGCTTTTTAAGCATAAAAAAGAATTTTCATGAAAATAATAGTGTCTTGATTGCCCTGCTTATGAGTGGAGACAGCCAACTCTCCTTAAATACTCATATTTATTTTGGTGATCCTCTGTGAAGTAATTATGGAAGGACAATAAGGGGGACAGAATCTGAGTCTCCAGCAAACAAAATGCAATGCATTGCCATATTTCTATGCAACAATTTCTTGAATATGAGGAGTTCAAAAGCACGTGAACTCTTACCTGAGCCCTTGATGATGATGATGAAAATTTAGCCAATGAACAACATTCTTGAGAGAATGTTTCTTTCAACAGGATGTGATCTAATATTCAGATGAAGACCTGTAGTAGTTTCAGGGCTGTATCTTGTATTTGCAAAGGAAGAATTGCAAGTCCATTGAAATGCAAAGCTTTAAATCTTGTTTTCCTATGCATGAACCCAAAAATAATTTTAAAATCTTCTACCACATTCTTCAGTTTAGCCCATTCTCACACTATAACACTGCCCAGACAAGTCCACTGATCATACACAAGACTGAATATGATCACCTTCTTCTCTAATCAGAGAGTATCAAAATTTCTTTTTGCTGATTTCATCACAAAAAAAAAAAAAAAAAAGAAAAGCATTTAAAAAATCCTCAAGATTATGAGCAGCAGAATATTACAATATTTCAGTATTGTAATGCAAAAGAGTAGAAATAGGACCGGGAAATTCTAGTTTTCTGACTTTAATCAGCACACTATAGTGTGGATGAGTAATTAGTATGGAAACAAGAGTGAAGATGGATTGCCAGATTTGAAGGAAAAATACTGCCTTCTGGACAATATTGCCATATTAAGATTATATGCAAGTCTCAGTTATTTAGTCTTTTTCTGTTACAATAGAGGATATACAATATATTAAGTCTAAAAATAAAAAGACAAGGTATATAACTCTTAATAATATCAGAGACTGTTTGAAAATATGCCACATTATCACTAACATGTATTGCATGTATTGTTTCTATTATTTTAAATTTCTAAAGCTTTTTTTGAAATTGAATTCATTACTTTTAAGCACTTTGGGGTTAACAATAACATTTGTTGAAATTTCCAAAATATTCTACTGTTTGGCATGCTTAACAAAGCTCCTGAGCAAGGAATGAGAAATATTAAAATAATCTTAAATCTTCAGTGGATTCTAAAGGATATCTGTTACTTGAATATCCCATGGCATGTAAGATCCAAATTGCATGGCAGTTTATGCTCTCCTTCCTTCCATCTCAGAATCATTTGTAAATGACTCTCCCTTTCCATCAGCAGTTTTCTTGTGATAAAGTCCTGCCTCTTACAATGCCCACCTCAGAGCTCCTGAGTTTATAATATGTGTTCAAGGCCTCATGGGATTCTCTAACATTTACACAGCTGTGGCAAACACTTCAAAATTAACCACCTGACCTTCCCCAAAATGCTCAAAGAGCTCAAATTCCTTATTGCACACAAAAGAATCAAACACATTTGGAGGCCCTAGGGCCATGATGTTTTCTTAGCTATCAGACGTAAAAACCCCTCCATCCACTTTTTCAGAGGACTCTGTTTCACCAGTGCCTTTTTAATCTGCTCTCCACATTTTACCCTATCTTCTGTCTCCACAAAGAATCCATCTCTACCACAGGAGCAATAAATTACCATTGAAGAAAGAATGGTCACTTTTATCCAGAAGCAAAAGAGGTGCTAAATCAATACCAAATTCACAGCTGACACCTAGTCTTAGACTTTGCAGACTACAGACTACAGCCTTTACTGAGCTCCCATGAAGGGGCTCATACCTCTTGTGTCCTTCTAACTTCAGTCTGATTTCAGACTCACTACAGATAAGGCCTAAACCTTCACAATTTTTTTTTCTATTTTGATTTATAATTAATTATTACAGTGAATATCTTCCTTTACTTTCTATCTCATCTCAGGATTCATCTTGCATGAATGAAGCTCCTGTGAAAAAAGCAGTTTTTACTGAAAGCAGAAATTTACTCCTGAGATGGTTGTTGAACTGAAGAGCAGAAGGACAAACACTCTTGGCACTAACTGAGGAGCAGCTCTAGGCCTGTTCTGGATACACTCCTCACCCAAGAAGGGGAGAGGCTGTGGGGCACTCAGGTTAGATCCTCGTCACCTTGGACATGTTCCACATAGGTTAAAATACAGCAAATTGATACAGTGGGGCTTTGTCCTTTAGCAGGGATGCAGTCATTGTCCGGCTCGCATCGTATCAGTAAAATAGCACTGATTTCTTTGCCAAATTGCCTGGTAAGGCCACAGCAGGCTCTGGATTTACCCATTACCACAGGGTTTAATGACCTTAAGCACAACACTGAATTGCACCTCCAATTGCTATTTCCATCTGATTAACACTGAAAAATGCAGAAGGCTGGGTATGTGTATACAACACTGGTAAATGGACTAACACATTGAGCTGTAACATGCAGCATTTAATCCTCATTCAACGCTTAACTCACGATTATTTACTGAGCCTTTCAGAAAGGGATGTGATAGTACAAAATACAGAGCAGAAAAAGTTGGTCTGCTTAAAAAAAAGAATAAATATTTGAAGCACTTGGCAATAAACTTTTAGGAACTATGTCACTGAAGGGATCTCATGTAGCCACTGCTCCCAATACCCATATAAAAGGTTCACCAAAGTAATGATTTTGCAAATAACTACTCAGGAATAGGAGAAACGAGTTCAGAGCTTTGCTCTTGGCCATAATCTAAAGCAAAATAAATGTAAACATCACACAGATCATTTTGAAAAATAATTGTCAGTTTTACCATTGTGGCACAACTGCCTGCAGTTCATCCAAATACTCATCAGCCAGTCTACAAGTTTATCTAAACTGGGCATCACAGTCATTAAGAAACTCGATTAAAGGTAGGTTATGGATGTAGAACAATACTACCATTTTTAAATTACTAAAATAGAGCTTTGAGTTATAATAAGAACCAGAGCTAGAAGTTGAATGCCAGCTTTTTTTTTTTTGTTTTGTTTTAAGCTTTCATGTTGACCTCTGCTCTACGCAAACTTAAATCTGTTTTACATCAGAAGCTGCAGGGACGGAAGAGTACATGGGAAAAGAACATGTCTGGGAGTTTAGAGAGGACCAGCTAAATTTTTTGAGCTCCAGTGGGAATGGTGACATAACTAAAAAGCAGCAAACAGCAGGTGAGAGGAAGGATTTAAATATAAATAAGGACACTTTGAAGCCATAAGTTTTTATTGATCACATTCACATTTACAAATCAAAGTCTCTGCTCTTAGAAAAATATTTAACTAAGAAAGAATCCAAAAGTCATAAAATAACAAGCAGGGAAAGAAAAAATATTAGAGAAAAGTAAAGGCATGGAATCATGTTGATAAATATTCCCCAGACTAAAAAAATCAACTAAATACCCTATTTTCTTTAATTAAAAATCACTGAATTATTTAAGGATATCTGCCTGAATTAATTATTGAAGATACATCAAGATCTGCCTAGTGGTGTGATTAGTGGTTTACATGCTTATTAAGATCTCCCAATTTGCACCATTGAATTCAACCTCCAATTAAAAAAGTTATTAGAAATTCAATCCCACAAACAACTTAGCACATCCACACTCCATGCTTTAAAATGGTTGAATATTTTAATTCACAAAATTAATCCATTAGTAAAAAACTATAGCTTATTTTCTTTTTTCAGTGGTCATTGTATACAAAGAAACAATTCCCATTTTATGGCCGTGGTTTAGCAGCACAGCATTTGCCATCCTACTAAAGGCACTGCTCACAGTCTATCCATGGGATCAGAGTTCAAATAGCAGCACATTCAATCTGGAAAAAAGTGGTGGTTACAATAGCATAGTAATAACAGTTGCAGATAACAATCTGAAAAGCTGAGACCACTGAAACACAATGGTTTGCAGTTAGAAAATATTTGTGTGTTTTACCAGGATGTAGCCCAATACATCCACGACTGGGAGAAATAAAAATCTGGTGGCAAGACGAAAAATTAGATCAGAGTCCTCTCAAATGAAAAGAAATCCAGTCTTGCTGATATGAAATGTGACCATCCAGATAGCATTTCTATCAGCTCATTCATTTCAAATTCAATTTAATGCTGTATTAGAAACTTTAACCAGTGCTAATGCATAGGTGCAACTTGGCTGCCAGAGCGGGCCCATGAGTAAGTCTGAACAGCCCTTCCTCCACAAGGACCCCATAACCACACTTTGTGAACAGACACATATTCCCTCCACCTAGCAAATGCAGACAGCTGAGGTACTGAATATCAGAAAAGAGGTCTTACAATGTCTTGTGCAAGATGTGTGTTCAGCCCTGCTGGCCTTAACAGTGACCAAGGGGATGACTGGGAGTTAGTACAAGCAAGGAAGAAACATTTAGTGATATTTACCCAGAAAACTTTGCCAGCCTCCAAAAATTTGCAGCTTAGAGACTTCCCACTAGCAGGCCTTGGTGAATTTCTCTTCCACAAACTTCTCCAGTTGCCTACTGACCTGCTCCATAAAGGATCAGTACTCAGAGCATGCAGGCTTGCACTGTGGAGAACCATCTTGGTCCCCTCTGAGGCTGTGCATGTTGCCTTCATTTAATCCCCACACTTCTGGTATCAGAAAAAATAGTGGACACTTGTTCATCTCCATGGCAGTCATGATCTTCGGTCCCTTTTTCTTATTTTCTCAGCATTACCTTTTTGGCAGGCTGAAGAATATGGCATATGTGGATGTTCCTTCTGAAAAAGATGTGAAGTCAGGAATCCAGGGGTCTGTGGCTGCTCCTCATGCTTCATGTTCACATACCTTCATCTTGTATTTAATGATTTGCCTCATATAGGCTGAATTATTTTCCAAATATTTCTGTTTTTCCGTAAAGGAAAGAGACTTGATGACAATTCTAATCTAAGACCTAATTTAGATACCAGGCTGGTGTTTTGAAGAAGATAGTGTTAGATCAAATTGCACTAAATTTATCAGGTGATGATCTAAGTGTTTCTGTTTAGTGAGATGCAGAAATTTGTGCCATTAATGTTTGCTATTTGACAGTGGTTTCTTTTCATTACATGAAATGAGAAAACAGAGCCGGTTCATTATGAAGATGGTGAAAGTTTTAATAAGGCCAATACAGGCTGAATCCTACAAGTGCATGTAGGGAAAGTAATGTATAAAAATGCAACATCAAAGAAAGATGAGCAGGGAACGGAAACCAGAGAAACATGTAATGAGCCGAGTCAGACTGAAGTCTAAGATAATTGCTTAAAGATTACAACACTTGGGAAATACTATCCTACAACAGGAGTAGAAAATGGATTGAAATGAATGGGACCCAGTAAATCTGTAACCACCTTGTGAGGGTCAAGATAATTTCCCCCATTTTTCAGGTGTAGAAGCTGAGGCTCTGAATAGAGCTAGCAGGGAGGGTCTCACCTGGAACAGATCGGCTCCATCTGGGGTCAGATGTGACCCAACTTGTTCTTTGCCCAAGAATCTCTTCTAAATATTTTTCGTATTAACTCTGGGGCTAGAGGGAACTTAATAACCTGTCAGTGTGAAATAATTAACTTTCCTAATGGCAAAGAGTGGGGCTTGTGGCCCAGTTTAAGTTCTTGCTGTTTGTACAGTGTTAAATAAGCCAGTTGATCAATGCAGCTCTGATGACTTATTAACATCATGCTGCCAATGAGAACTCATGCTGAAACTTAGGATGGCTCAAACCTAATTTTAAAATACTGAAGGGAATCTCAAATCTTTCAAGGACTTACAGAACTGGTTGTATATTTGTCATATATTAACACAGAAAGTAAAATACCTCTGAATAATAAGGAACGCATCTTTCACCAGTTCAAAGTACTGCCAACAACAGTAATAGCAAATTGTGTTTTATCATGCTTTCTTGCAATTCCACAAAAATGGATTGATATCCCAGTGTATTAAGCAATTCCTATGTTGTGTACTAAGTACCTCTGTTTTTTCAAAAAGAGGAAAAACCCCACCTAAATATATTTTCATTTGGATATTTATTTATTTATTTTCTCAATTCAATGGAAGCAATCCAATTGACCTGAAGTCCTCACTGAAAAAAATTTGAGCATTATTAAAACAGCTGAAGCAAAAGACAAAACATTGTGGTTTTGTTTTCTCACGAAACATTCACAGCACCAATCTGCCCGAGTTAAGATCATTATTTCTAAAATTTGATGCATTATTTATGCCCCATTTAGGGTGACAGTGCACCTACTTAGTAGAAATTTATTTAGCAACTGTCTGCTACCCCAAGAGAAGCTTCTGTTCTCCTTCACCTTTCTAAATACACAAATAAGGAGTATTTCAGTGGAAACTGATCCATAAACAATTACCAGGCACTAAAAATCATATGGGAAACCAAGCAGAGCTTATATTAAGAGGATTTGGTTATGTGCACTGCCATCAACTTTGGTGTATTTTTACAGTTCAGATAAGCAACTTTAAAAAATATATATATATATTAAAGAGAATTGTATGAGGATCCTGGAGATGTAGTAACAGCTAAAATATTACTACACTTTGGACTTGCTTGGGCTTTCATCTGTGTACTGTTTGATAAAGATGGTTAAGTATTATCTTCTTCATTTCACACTTTAAGAACATGAACCACAGATAGACTGAACAATTTCTGAAGCCATCACAAAGATCTTTTTACACTGGAAAAAAAAGCTCAGCTGAACCTTAAGGCTACATCCACATTGGCAAACAGTGCAGACTAGAGGAAGAAGATTTTCAGAGCAAAACAGTTGACAGTGAGGACCAGAAATCTACCTTACAAGAAATTTTAATTAATTAATTTATTTTCACTTTGGACTATCCTTTGTTTAATCCCACAGACCAAGTACCTATTTCTATTTTGAGCATATCAGATCTAGTTGGTGTACTTTTATTCAAAATTAATTCCAGTTCATGCACTTGAGACAGTCCCTCAACATGAGCAAAAGCATAAATGATGGAGATGATCACAAGACCTACTTTAAAAGTTCCCATCTGATCCAAGCTAAAATTCAAAGGCAGACTCAGCCTTTGCAATGTCAGCTGGACAGAGCTTGTTTCAAAGCAGAGTGGAGCCGGCAGTGAGGTGAGGATAAGGGGCATTTGCAGAAGCTCCAGTGGAACCAGGTTTTGGGGCACCAGGACGCAATATTTTGTTACTCCTTAGCTATTTCTGCACAGATATGCTCTGCAGCTCTTGGGTTTGCATTCTTACTGAAAACATGCAAAACTTGCTACATACCACACATCATATTGTGTGTGAAACCTATCCACATGACAGGCAGTCTTCCAGAGATTACAATAACCTTCAGGTGATGCCAATAATTTTAACTGACTGTGTGTGGTGCTCTGCTGAGCTCAGCCACTCAACACAGTCTGCTGAGCAACGAGAAAAAGTCTCCAGCCTTGCTGTGCTCTGTCAGTTTTCCTTACTGCTTCCAGAAATTAATTCTGGGTACTTTGCTGATACATTTACATGAAAAGACAACATACTCTTTGTCTCCTTGATACCCATATTCGATTATATTCACATATCATGTTCCATGAGAGTCCATGCACATCTCAGGCATCAGGAACTTTTCCATGCTTCCAGAATACAGAATTCTATGAAGGCAGCAATGTGTAGACTTCCCCAAGTCAGCTTCAGTGGATTTTCATACATGTGTAATGAAAATGAACACTGAGATATTGCTTGTCATCAGAGACCTGCTGGATCTGTGATGCTAATAATAATAATTATTGGATAATTGTTCCTTTGATAGTTTTGCTTTGAATAGATAGAGAAGGAGAAAAGAAATTTAAAGGTAGAGAAAGAGAGGTCAAAACATACCAGAAAAATTCTAGAAAAGTTTCTGGAAGAATGTAGCTTTTATATGAAAGATTTGAGGGAGCAGATTAGTTTGTTTACACTCACTTAAACACTTGAGGGATTGTCCATCATGTGAAGCATGCCCCTGTTGAGGACT
The DNA here is from genome assembly GCF_000738735.6 of Corvus cornix cornix. Lineage (NCBI taxonomy): Eukaryota > Metazoa > Chordata > Aves > Passeriformes > Corvidae > Corvus > Corvus cornix. The sequence goes on along the minus strand of NC_046339.1, from coordinate 13,139,031 downwards.
TGGGACCCAGCTAACTTTTAAGTGTAACGTAGACCATGAGAATTCTGGCCCTGAGCACTGTCCCAATATCCTAGAATTCCTGAGGTCCGGAAAATGCTGAGTGATCTACAGAGATTTGCATGTGGATACATGGCTTTTTATATAGAGATCCATTCCAAAGCAGGTTAAGGTACACACTTACTATGTAGACATAGCTGTTGAGGCATTTTTTAAAAATCAAAGAATACAGAAGTAGTATTTAAAAGTTGAAGAGGATTTAGTACCAAATCTTTAGTCCCTTATGCAACCAATTGCTATCTTGTACTTCATAAAATATAGTAGAGCAGTTGAACTGCAGGCACTATAACTTGTACTTCAAATCTACCTAAATGTAAAAAGTAATAAATTACAGTGAGTGATTCTAGCTTTTTAACTGGCATTCCAAGTCCATTTGCCTTTCTAATGCATTTTGAAAAAGATAAATGCCAAACACTTTAGCTGCACATAAGCTTCTTGCTTCTTTATATTATTTCCTATAAATAAAAACATAAATGCTTGTGGTCATGCAATTTGATCTTTGAGCACATGGTACTATAAATCTAGTCATGATACATTTCCCCTGAAAATAAATATGATCTTTTCTTTTAAGATGCAGGACAAAAAGGTTCTTTCTTAAGGACATAAACACCTAATAATCCAAATAGCCACTTAGCCCAGAAAGTAAAAGACATTGCTCCTGGGCATGGTACTCACTGGATACACGGTCTCCATGCCAAGCAAAAAACAAGCTCTTACTCACTGGACACACAGTCTCCATGCCAAGCAAAAAACAAGCTCTTAGTCAGAATTTTTTTGGGACAGAACTGTGCTATTGTCCTCCCTTTTCTCATATGAGAAAGATTTTTTATGAACAGGATTAAATAGATATTATATAAAGGAATGTCTGTATTCTGTGTCAGGTACTTGCTCTACTTTGAACTTACGTTGTCTGCTTCGCAATTGAAACTATTCTTTTCCTTTAACTGAAGTTGCCAAAATATAGTCTTCATCAACATTGATTCAAGACATCATCATCTAAAACAAGGTGATAAAGCTGATATTTATATCTGTCAGGGGACTGATTACAGATGATGGCAATGACCATCTCAAAAGGTATAATTCTCTGCCACAGTGTATATCAGTATTTTTCTTAATTATTTCTGACATTTTACCTATTACTCCAAGGACTTTCTCAGAGGGCGGAAATAAAGGGGAAAAATGGGTTTTGTGCCACAGATGAAGAAATACATCTTCTGTAAGTAATTCCCAGAAGAAATCTTGGAAATCTTATGGGGTCAGGAAAGAGGCAAGAAAGTAGCATTTGTCACCCTTGCTGAATTGGTCATCTAAACTTACAGTAGCACTAAAGCTGAATGACTTATCTGCCACCCCTTAGGGAGGAAGAAAAGTGAGGATAAAGAAGTATAGGGAAGGAAAAAAGCACACTGGGAAAGTATCATCTAAAAAACTGCCTAAAGATTTTGATCTTTCAGCCACTTAGCTCCTATTTCCCTACAGCAGATGTGCACATCACTTCTGTTATTAGAAATCACATGTAGAAAAAAAGAAGAAAAGTACAGCTGAGGTTATGGCAAGAATAAAAGTTCACCAAGTTTAGGACAAGCAAATAGTGTCTGAGAATGGCTCAGAGAAAAACATCCAGCTAAAGGGGTGTACAGATGCAAGAGAAACGGACAATGATCATCATCTACAGGGACTATTAAGGTAGGATGAGTGACAGGTAACCCACAAAACCAAAAGAAACCTTGAAAAAAGCACATGAAAAAGCTTGTTGCAAGTCACTGCTTTTGACATGAGTTTGATGCAAGATGGACAACAGTGCTACAAAAAGCAGCTTGTCATATACCTCTAGAAAAATTTCAAGCACAGTTGGCTGCTCAGTTTAATGACACCATTATTAAACTCAAGATAGGTAAAATGGCTGTAATAGACACAAGCTTTCTGTTTTTATCTTAAAAACCTATGAACACTGCAGCCATCCCAGAGTAATACACAACTCATCACTTGGCACTTGGTTTCCAGCCTTAGAGCTAGCTTCTGTTCAGAGTCTTCCCTCATGCTCTGAATCTTCCAACATCCCATGTTGATGACCCACCAGCATGAACATGGTTAGCAAAACAGGAGTTTTACATAGCTATTGGGCCTATTTTATCTTGCATTACACAAATACAAATAAAATTAACAGCACTCCATGGAAGCTCCTACATGTGTAAATGGATTGTTGGGGTATTACAGGGTTGCTAACGTGGGCCACTTAAGCCATAGCAGGATATGAATTATTCCATATTTAACAGAAAGAAACATCCATCTTTCAGATATTTACTAGTTATGTTAAGGTGGTTTGTCCTTAATTTAGTCTCCATCAGAAATGAAAACGCCTTTTTTCCTCTACATCTAATGTTGGCTGCATGGTGGCCTGCCTTTAAGAAGGCATTTACTGCCTACCTCTAAGAGATAGTAGAGAAAGGGTGAGTGATTTTCGTGCTCTGGCACTCATTGTAGGCTGTTTAATTTGTCAGGACTACTAGGCCATGGTTTTGTGCTTTGACAGGTTTTTGTTATTCCTGCTAATCCCATTTCTGTTGTGTAATGTGCGTGGCAGCATCTGGTGACAACAGAATAGAACACCTAATTGTGAATGAATACAGAGAGCCCTGTTCTGCCACATTGCCTGTTGCACTATTTTTGCATTTTTATGGCTGAGGGTGGGCTTCCAGGAGCTGCAAAGCAGACAGCCCATCGTTGTAATCAAATTTGCCATTTGCATGTGTGTGTTCTCAGCAGCCTTCCTGTTTCTACAGCCCCCAGGATTCCCTGAATTTGGCTTTCTGGCTTCATCTTCTGAATGGAGAGATGATCTTAAGTATTTATTAAACAACTTCTCTTTAACTCTTAAGTAACAACGTGAAACTGATAATTTTAAGTGCATTTGGGTGTCACTAAAAGGAGCAGTATGTGAGGAGTACTAGCACAGTACTAGCACAGCTCTCACTGCATTCACCCCTTGCATGGCTTGATTCGCTTGCTGGACACAAGGACCCAGCACTGTCCTAGTGCTTGGGATTATTATTCTCCATGTGCAGGACCCTGCATTTGCCTTTGTTCAGTTTCAGATGCTTCCTCTCTGCCCATCTCTCCAGCCTCTCAAGCTCTCTCTGAAGGGCTACACAGCCCTTTGGGGTATTGGCCACTCCTCCCAGGTTTGTGTCATCAGCAGACTTGCTGAGGAGGCATCTGGCCCTTCATCCAAGTCATTGATGGAAAAGGTAAACAGTACTGGGCCCATTATTGAACCTTGGGGACACCACTATTGACAGGCATCCAACTAGACCCTGTGGCAGTGATTAAAATCCTCTGGGATCTGCCATTCAGCCAAGTCTCAATCCACCTCACTGTCCACTCATCCTGTCCCCACTTCCATTGAGTTTGCCTACAATGACACTGTGAGAGACAGTGTCTAAAGCCCTGCTGAATTCAAGGTAGAAAATATCCTCTACTCTCACCTCACCCATCCAGGAAGTTGTTCTATTGTAGAAGGCAATGAAGTTGCACAAGCATGATTTACCTTTAGTGAATCCATGCTGACTACCCCCCATCACCTTCTTGTCATCCATGTGGATAGAGATGGCCTCCAGAATGAGACACTCCATAAACTTTCCAGAAATTGATGTGAAGGTGACTGGCCAGTAGTTCCCTGCGTCCTCCTTCTTGCCCCTTTGAACTCCAGGTTGACATTTGCTTTCTTCCAGTCCTCAGGCACCTCTTCTGATCACCATAACCTTTCAAAGATGATCGTAAGTGGCCTTGCTATGCATGGATACAGCCTGTCAGGGCCTGTGGGCTTTTGGATCTCAAGTCTGCCTAGATGTTCTCTAACCCAATCCTCCTAGACCAAAGAACATCACACATTTTCAGCTTAGGTCCTTCTCAGCCACAAGCATTAGTATTGCAAAACAAGACTGACAAAAATCACTGCCCACATCAATCTTGCAAGAACTTTCAAAAGATTAATTAAAACAAAGCTCTAAAACCCAAGAGATCTGAAGTATATGAATCACAACATCAAAAAGAAAAACTTTAAGGAGAGTGTTCAGAATTTTAAAGTGCAAGCGTCAATTTTCTCCTGGTACCACTTGGTACAATTTTCCTCCCAGTAAACAACACAGCTCTTCTGTATTTACCACAACAATATGGAATCAAACCACAAAATCTGTTGGATGCAGAAACCAAGAAAAGAGCTAAAGCTGGTATAAAATGTAACACATTACTCACACATTTTTCTAACTCCTCTGTATTATAGGATGTTGAATTTACTAAGTTTTAAAACGGTGGTCAAGCAATACAGTAAATATGGAAGCAGTTTCAGGATTGAAGCATGAGGCAGCCTACCATCCACACATGAAAATAAGATCTTGTCTTATGCTTCCTCTTATCAGCTACAGTTCAATTCTAAACCAAGTTCTAAGAAATGTAAGCTAGTGTGAAAGCAAAAATATTTATGTACGCTATGCATACAAAATAGACAACCAAGAGAGAAATGTTCCTCCTTATCAAAGACTTGTATTAGATGTATCCTTTTTCTAAGCATCTGTGGACAAGTTTCCCAGAAAAGATGCCTTTCATCAACTATGGTAGCTGTTATTTGTTATCATCATCTGTTTATAATCAATGAGAACAGTTGGATGCTCAGCAGTCTTGAAAATTGAACCAATTATTTAGGTCAGTAGTTTTTAACCTTTTTCTATTTGTGGACTCTTAAGCATTTTCCAGTGGATGTGAGGCACTGTTAGAAATTTTGCTCATGTAGATAGCTGTCACTTTCTTTGGCACTTACAACAAACTGTCTAGAATCTATCCCTTCCCTTTCATCTTCTTACGAATATATCCTCAGACTCTGAGCTGAAACAAAACCCCAAACCACATTAGTTAATTGGCTAATTAAAAAAAATAATTTAAAAAAAGTGACCTGAATCCACAAGTTTTTAAGCACCTTGACAATCTATGCAAACAAAACTTTTGAACTTTTGAACAGATTCTTTTGAATCTGTTGTTTTGATTACAACCCAGGAAAAGTGTAGTTCTGCAGATGTTATTCTCCACTGGCACAAGCAGTTACTGCTCAGCCTCAGCCCTATGAGATGCTCCCTTTCCCTGGCTGCCAGGCCCTGGCCTCCATCATGTGCCAGCACACCTTTCTTTTCTGATCAATGAGCTGTGCTGTGAGACCAAGAGTGATCAGGTAGGGACAAGCATCTTTGACTCAGAACTGCTACCAAAAGTACTTAAGTGACACTGTACCCCAATAGCTTTTTTTGTGCTATAATCCTCAAGAAAATTGTGAGCATAGTTTTGAACAGAGAGTGAGGGAGAAGAGCAGACACAAGCAAGGGATGGCACGAACACCCTAATTTGACCATAGCAGTACAAATTAAAATGTCCCAGGTTTGACTTTACATTCCTAAGCATGCATTATGGCCAAGCAGAAAGGCCTGGGACTGCCTTGGGAAGGAGCTCTGACTGACATCTAACCACAGGTACCTTCTGGAGTCCCATCTGAAGGTACTTCCACCATGTCTGGTGACCAGTCACAGCAGAAACTGCTTCTGGCACTCACACCACTCGTGAGTATTGTTCTGCCCACTCATATCACTGTGTCAAAGGAGAGTCACTACAGCAAATCCAGCCAAATCCAACAATCACACACTGACCAGAGACTTCTTTGTAAAATATTTCTAATGTCATTTTGCTATTTATTGTAAGCATTATAGTTACTGGTATACACAGCAATTACATATATTTGATCTGATTTCTATTAGACTACTGTTCTGCAGATAAATGCGTACAGCCAGTGAGAACATAGAAAGAGCCACGTTAAACAGAACAGGCTCTTAAGGTTCCAAAGCAACTCAACTTCTACCCTCAGCTTAGGCAGAACCCTGTGGAGTCTTTGGTAATGCCTAATGCAAACGCTCTGGGAAATGCTCTGAACCAACAGATGACAAAATACTTAAAAAACAGTAACTGCTGAAAAGTTGCCTAAAATAAAGAAGGTTTGGGAGGAGGTGAGACCCTTCCTGGTTTTAATGAAAAAAACCTTTAGTCCTGACTACTGTATTTAAATAAAATCTATTTGCTTTTTGCACAGTTCGAATAGATGCTTTTTAATTATTGCTAATTGTTTAAGATATTGTTGTATCCCCCTGAAGATTTAAACTGAATAAATTTAATTCCTTTAAAATATCCTTCAGCTACAGGCAATAAAGTAAGAAGCCCCATAGGTATGGCAGTAAAAATAACCATAAAGGCATAAGCATTTAAATGAGGAGAGCATGGAATACTTCCCACTAGACTGGAAAAAAAAAAAAGTGAGAGAGAGTAAAGAGACAGAAAAGAAAAGAAAGAAAGAGGGAGAGAAAAAAAAAGCTATGTGTTTTGGAGACACAAGAACCAAACCATGAAACACACAGTTGAAACATTTAGGATGACTATGAAAAAGGTCTATGTTCACTTGTTAAGGAATGCGCTAAGGCAGACTAAAGCATATGAATGGCCCTTTCACAGGTCACAGATTCTATTCAGTTCTTGGACATTGTTATTATCCGACAGAAATAGATGGGCCTAATTAATATTCTGGACATACCTGAGAGAACATTCTTAAGGAAATCATCCTCTGGTGGTTTGGGTTTGTTGTGTTTTGGGGGTTTTGTTTTCTGTTGGGTTTTCTTGGGCGCTATATGCTTTTTGGTTTTGTTTTTAACAAACAGGAAATGTTACAAGTAGCATCTGGTTAAAAAACTATGAGCATAATTTTGGTGTTAAAAGTTTAATAAAGAGTATACTTCTGAATATACTTGTTTATGCAAAGACTTGGTATTTTATTTTTATTTTAGTAAACAATTTTGCCATGTAGATTAGAGCTGAACTGCACAGTCATTTTGCAAGCAATTATATTCTTGGCACTTTTCTGAACGTAATATAACAATTACCACAGCAACTGCATTTTATCAGAGCACTCCAAGCATGCAGCAGGTTAATATAAGTGTTCAGCAACTTCAGATAATATTTCTAAGATGCTAATGTTTAGCCAGTTTCAAATGAGCAAACAGCTTCTGATATGAACTGAGCTCTGGTCTTTTAAGATAATGTGGTTATATAGGCCCTGATCTCATATGAAGTGGGACTACTGTCCCCCCCACAAAATACTGTTAAACTTGATGGGAGCCTGTGCAAACAAATACAAATGCAGGGCCAGTTTCATGGCAAGAAAGACAGACTGCTTGGAAAGTTAACTTTCCAAATAATACAGTGTGCTGCAGAACTGGGTTGGGATCTCCGTGCTCCCACTGCCTGATGTGGGACAAGCTGCCCCCTTGTACAGCGTCCCCATTTACATCATAATCTTTGTGAGCATCTGCTATTCACTGAATGTCTTCCTGATACTAACCACTGCCCTAAAATGATTTTTTTATTAGTCCAATCTACACTGAATTTTAAAGATATGTGGTTTGATTTCAGCAGTTTGACTCCTGCTGAACAATCCCCAAAAGAATAACCTCATTTTTGTGTCTCCGTTCCTCTCACTGCTGACCCTTGTGAGAGTTTTGCTGTTGACTTCACAGAAAGGAAAAGTAGGCCCCAAAAATGTATAATCTTCTAAAGTCATCACTGTATTGAAGCGGTGTCCTGAATTCAAAATACAGTGACTTCTTGTTCTCATCTTACATGTCTGGATGGCATACAAATATAGATAAAAGTAGATGACTAATTATCACATCTATTCTCAAGGCATGCATGGAGGGAGGCAATAAAGAGGAGGGGAAGTTTGTGGGTTACTCCCACACATAAATCCTCTATGTGTCAATGGGTGAATAGACACTACTTTAGCCTATTGTGCAAAGCTGTTTTATAACAACAATAAGCTGAAACAGAGAAGAAACTATATTAGAAAGGCAAATATCAAAATACATCACTACTAAAATGCCTGCAGGTAATCAAGTAATTCAGTTCTGTAGTACACCCAGAAACAGGAGTCAAACCCTAATATAGGATATGTGGAAAAAAAATCCCATTGAAATAAATAGATCTATTCATTTCAGAGACACTGAAAAAGAGACGAACTTTCTTTGTCTTGCCACTTTAGAGCCCCTTGACAGCATTTTCCTTTTTTATTGTCTTTTAGATATAGATGCCCCTCTGCTTAAGTATCACCAAAGCTACTAGTAACAAATACCTAAATATATAACAGATGCATAAGTGCATCTTGGGATAAATACATTATGGACAATTAACTGTCATCATACCCCTCAATTACATTTTCACCCGCTCCTGTAGTGTACACCTGTGGCTTGTTAGTACTGCAATAAGTGTCGGAAAGCAACTCTAAGGTTCAAAGGTAGCACCACTAAAATCTGTTTTCCTCTTTTTTCTTAAATGTGTGTTACATAAATGTGAAAGCAGAGAAACAAACACAAGAAAAAAGAACAGTACCTTTTCTTTTACTGGCTGACACTGTTGATCTAGTGAAAATTCTTCCCTTTCCTGTTACATCACATAGGAAAGATAATTTGCATGGAATATTGGGCCTGATTCTGAATTCAGAATAACATAGAAATCTAGCAATCCCTGTAGTAATCTCTGATGTAGAAATTAATCCAGAGAAACAGCAATCACAACTCCCTGCACATTTTGCAACATTATTTTAAAGGCCACTGTCTCATCTGTGAGGGGATAATATAAGGACCGCAAAAACAATTTGAGACTATTTTGTAATGCACATAGTTTTTAGTAAAAAGTAAAAGAACTTGTTAGAAGCACGACTAAAACTGATACATAGCTAGGCTACATTATAATTAAGTCTGCAAGTTTGCAAAATGGATATTTGTATAAGTTAAAGTAGCTATTGAATAGCCTTACTATAACCACATTTAGATCCATAATAGTTCCTGGAAAGATTACTTGTCATTAAATATGTAAGTGGCATAATTCAGTAAGCTTTGTATATGGCATTGATAGAGTTCCTGTAAAGAAAAATATTGAACAAAAATATACTGTACAAATGGTCTTATAATTGTAGCTGAAGGCAAACCCAACATAGAAATACCTCTTCCAGTTCATATCACCATGTAATTAACACATTTCTGTGGCTGCTATGTTTGCTTATGTATTATTCTTATATGGTCAACATTAGAAATTTTTATTCTGATTCTGTACTTTTCCAACCATATTTACTATCTCCCTCTGTTAACTTCTCTGGACTACTGCACTACTTGTTTAGGGAGGGAACTTGGAAAACCAGAGGCTTTCCTGAGCTTCAGGATGAACACAATGGGGTGATCTTTGAAAAGGTGACCTTGGCTGCTCCACTGATCTCCATGCATTGTTTGGCTCACTAGCAAGAAATCTCCCCCAAAATCTCACATGCTGGAGTCCAGGTGGCCCACTGCAGGATCAGGCTGGCTGAAGCAGCAGCTGGGACAGGCTGGGATACCTGTCCTGGTGTTGCAGACTCTACCTCACACCCACTGCTGCATCCCTTCTGGATGATGCATCCAGCAAGTCCCAGCCATGGTCCCCTGAGCAAAGCTACTCCCACAGAATTACCCCATGGACCAGGAGAAAGAAATATCATAATTCTTTTTGGTTCAAAACCTTCTGTGTAGACAGGACATAACTGGTAATACCTCTGGTGCTGATCCAAGACAAAACAGGCTGTTAGGACTTGCCAGCTGCATTGTCACTGCTTTTCATCTGTCCTTGGTACTGATAAGATAAATCAGCTGAGAAAAGCTAACCTTGCCCCCTCTGACTCAGGTACAGTTGTTTACCTACTCACCAAAAAAATTCAGCAGAGGTTCTTAATACTTTTTTTTCCTTTTTCCTTTTGGCACTAGAAAGCCTTTTTTTCAAGTCTTCACAGTTTTATCTCAGATCATTTGTATATGTAAAAGTCAATATATTTTTCTGTATAATGAACAGTGGTGCCAGATGACACTTCTACAGCTTTTTGCCAGCTCCCTTTAATCGTGTTGGTTTTTTTTTTTTTTTGCTTGTCTTTTAAAAATTCTGTGAACCTGAGCTGAAGGACATGACACCCAGGCATTCACAGATAACATTCAAGAGCTGCATTTTGTTCTACGTCCCCTGTGACTTACCTGAGAGACACTGAGAGACTGAGAGGCTGGAAGTTGGCCTGCAGAATTAATGAAGAATATTGCAAGTGCTTATTTATAGGCAAGAATCAAATATGCCTGGTTTGACCAACAGTGACTCAGGGATTATCAAACAGCAGCATTTTAACATGTTCAAGCAGCCCTGTGAAGAACTGGGTTAGCTCACTAAATGATAACAGCAACTGGCCAGTCAGTTTAAGCTGTGATGAGTTATATCATCTTACTTTGCTAAATCCATGGTCTCAAAAGAGTTTAATCACTGTTGCATGACACAAAGCCAAATAAAAATTTCATTGCTTAGCAATGACTGTCAGCTAACTTGCCTTTTTGCAGCTACATCTGAAAAAAATACCATTAAGTGGGTCCTAGAAAGAGCAAAAGAAGAGACATGAACTCAAATATTTGATAACTGTGGGCATTAGCTACTGGGAAAATATTTACGAAAACAGGAGAGGAAATACTTGCTAAATTGAGATAAACCTTTCTGATACATGCTGTGTGCAGATCCTCTGATGTTTGGGTGCTTCATTGCACGTCTGAAAAATCTAGAGACAACCAAACAGCACAAAAATGCATCACAAAGAATAATACTGCATGATCCAGGAACTGGACAGGATGACCTAATAGGACACTCATTTCTAGAAATTTTTTTCCTTGGAAGTATTACTACTTTTGCTTAAAAGCTGGCACCATTGAAAACAATAATAAAAAATCTTTCTGTCTTTCCTGTGTCATGTTTGGGTTTTTTTTATAATTAGGAACTTCATCAAAAAGCATCCTTAGGATTTTAAATTCTTAATTGACGATAGGAAACACCCTAATGTCTATTGTCTAAGCATTTTCATTGACAAAGCAGGGCAAAATTGGTATCAGTAGCATTTATATTTTTCTATAAATGGCCTGAGCAAAATCTCATAGCAAATCCACAATGTAGTTGGAACTCATCTGTTCTTTGCACTTCCTACTTTGCAGATGAGATGGTCTCAAAAGACTGGGTAGGCTGAAGACTGGTTGGACAACTCTATAAGTGAAGTCTCAAGACTCTTGTCATTCTAGCTGTCTAAATTACTTAAACAGGACTCAGAGGGATTTAAAGGGGAGAAACGACATGACAAACAATTATATTCTAACACACTATTTATAACAATGCCCTTTCAGATTATTGTTCCACTCAGACTGACACATTACTGTAATCCCAGGGATGAATCAAGGGACTTAGAGTTAGATCGTGCACAGCTTGTAGGCATAAAAAAAATACGGATAAAGAACTGACATTCAGGAAATATAGAGCGACTCAAGGATAAATTCTGCTGGGATGAGCTTAATTTATCAATGTCAATAACAACGGTGAACACATCGCAAGAATACATGCATATTAATTGAAAATAACTCAGATTAAATCACTGCAGTTTGACATTTTGAGATAGGCACTTTATCTTTCCAAGAAAGAGAGCACTATAAAATCTTTAATCTGAAAACACATCTTAATTGCGTGTTATCACCTCCTAATTGCTTCTATATTATATTAAACATTTTGCTAATTACTAGCCTGATCATGGTGTAAATAGCTTGAGGCTAGAGCTCATAACCAGCTGAAGACAACTGGGCACAATGAGGGCCACAAAGAAGTTTATCACTTCGGTGTATTATCACGGACTTCCATCATTATCAGTGTCTATCACTCTTTATCTCTGCTTCCCCTGTGAGATAAAGAAGAGAGACAATAATGTAGATCAGAGGTTGGGTTGCATTTCAGTTAATCCATCTATTTCTAGCTCTAGATTTCTAATATTCCCCGGGGACAAAAGTTGTCTGCCTACTGCTGTCACTAATCTACTGCTGGAAGACTGAGGCCAGAATGTTATTTGCTCTACCGCAAGGCTGGGTAATGGAGGTGCTCCCGGACAGCTGGAAGTGGGCGCTGCATCTGAAACCAAAGGACATGGATGAAATACGTTGCTGTGAGCTACCCACTTAGCTTCAGACACGGGGTAATACACAGATGATACACAGGGAGACTCCGCAGCTTGTGAATTCATCAGGAAGGAAAACTATTTATGTATGGGCAATGAAAATACTCCTACAAAACCTCCAAGTGACCCAGCAATGCAGGCATTCACTGGGGCAGTAACTCATCATTTAGGTACAGCACTTGTTAAAACAATTACTGTTATCTGTAATGAGCTGACCAAAACACAATTGTTAGGAGTTTTTTTGAAAGATAAAAACCTGTTCAAAATCACATTCAAGAATTAAGAGGCTTTTTGGGTTCCAAACTGCAGTTAAAACACATCTTTGTAAAAAATTACTTGCACTTCCCAAAGAAACCAACCTTAAATAGGAATAAATCATCACACTGGTAAACAGCTTCTCTCACTGTCCCCTTGGCAGAACATAATTCTAGCCAGTGCAAAGAGGATGTGACGATGTGCAGCCTATGAATTTTGCTCTCTGTTTTTAAAATTAGATTTTGACTACATCTACTTTGTCAGGGCCTGCTGTAAGATGTCAGAGGCCTAAGTTCATCTCTGTTAATAAAAGCTTTTACTCTTTTGTCTGTCTTTGCACTGTGGCTACAACAAAGACTTTACGGCTCAAGCTTCATTTACTAGATGGATAAACCTCACAGCTTTTACTGAGTAGAAAGTTTACAAGTCAGGCAGGAAGAAAGCAGACTGTGAATGAATATGAAATATGGATGAATTGAGGCCTGAGTTATGAGGTGCAAAAGCAAAGCATTCTCAGCTCCAAACTGTTTTTGTACTGGAAGACCATATTTAATGAAATTGTAAATAATTAGTTAATCAGAAAGTAATGCTCAAATCTGAAGAATCCACCCTCCCCACAGAACGAGATACTTCACTGATGGGATAAGTGACTCTTTCTCCATTAACACAAGAGATACTGTCCCTGCTTCACCCTTTGCCTTCCAGATTCCCCCACTCACACCTGCTGGACTCAGCTCTGGGGTTTTTTTCCCTCCCCAAGGACTATATCACTTTCTCTTTACCTAGATTCCTATTTTCCAGGAGCAACATAAGTTAGAGAAGTGGATAGTGTCCCTGTCCCTGGCTAAGGGGTTGGAACAAGATGATCTTTAAGATTCTTTCTAAACTAAACTATTTTATGATTCTATGAAATAGGAAGTGCTAACACCAGCCCTTTTCACTACCTGTGTTCCCCTCGTACTTGCTGCTACAGGTGCTGCCCACCTCCCAGGGTCTGCCCCTCTTCCCCCCTGTGCCTCCTGCATCTCCTTGACCATCCCATCTCTGCACCACTCTCCTGTGGCAGCACGATGGATCACTTCAGTGACTTGAGCTTCAGCATGACATTGACAGGGATCCAGGGCTCTGAAAGACTTTATGTCAAAGCTTGAGAAACTGGGCTCCTTGTTAAAAAAAAGAGCAATGAAATATAGCACAGCTATCCTGAAGGAAGCAATGATGCACAGCTGTTTTATTGCCTGGTACAGGTAAGACATTTTAGGGAATATATTCTGTCTTTTAATGAGCCCACAGCAGAAGGCCCTGGATTTCTCTCAGCTGCCAGGATCCTCTCACTCTTTCAGGTTCCCATTATCTTTCTCTATTTCCATCTTTCTTTGTTTCTAGACTGTGTCTATTCAAAGTGCCTCAGCCTTTCTCTTCAGCTCCTAAGCAGTTTTTACAGGTGTCTGTGTTCTCCCCAAGAATTCCTTAATTTGCCATCTCCACTTCCTCTTACGGCTAAGGGAAAGCCATGCTGGATTCTTGTCTTCCTTTGCATCCCCAGTGAGGAGAGGGAGACATTTCCCAGTAAAATAAATATTCTGCCATGACAGGTTGGTGCAAGGCTGGGCCCACTGTGTGGGGGTAAGTGGTTCAAGAGTACCTTATACGTACACACAGGCATGCACACAGCTCAAAGGAAAGGCTGTACCACACAACACACAACTCTTCCAAGGGCTCATTTCTGCAGTTGTATTTTAAGCCCATGCTACAGATGAATTTTATGATATTTGCTTGTTTGTGTTTTCTCCTCTGTGTTAGCGTATATTATCTCCACAGACACTAATTCTTGATATAAATGATGCTAAGCAGTAAAGTATGGTCCATTAACTTGATTTTTAAAAGTATCTAAAATTTACGCAGTGATTTAAATAATAATATAAATTATATTAAGTATGTGCAGCAGCAGAGGGTACGGCCTCCTAAACAGAATGAATTTCTCCTTGGAGAGCACTGATTAGTTCATTTTTCCTAATGAATCTTTCGTTATAGTCAGAAGTTCCTTTTTTTCCCCCTCACTGTCTCACTTATGAAGCATGCATATGTATATATGTATGTTCCATTTATATATTTGATAGCTAGATTAAGTAATATCCTACTTCACCTCTAGAAAGGGCACAGCACTTCTCAAGGAGGCAGCTGCATTTCTTAGGTGGGGGAAACTGAGGCGAGGGCATCTCACCCACAGGTCTTTGACCTGTTTAATCTATGGGCCAGCTGCTTCAAAGCATGAAAGTCATGGCTAAAATCCACTCTGCAGAAAAGTGGATGAATACTGCTGCTTCTCTCAGCGAAATTTATTGTTGAGGCCAATTAGAAAGCGTCACCTGTTAAGACTGATGGAGTTATTACTTCTCCTGCCCTGTCAAAAAAGTGCAGCAGATGGTTTTGCACTGCCTCCTCCAGTGTCTAGCAATGCCCCCCTGCTTCGGCTCTCCCCTCACTCTGCATATTCACACTGCTCTTCCCCAGGGCAGGGTGAAGGAGAAAGAAGTCCCCCCATTCCCTCAGAAGTGCTTTACGTGCTCCTAGAAGACAGGCTGCCATCTGGCCTAATGAGCTTTGAAACAAACTGCTTTTAAGACAACTTTCCTTTACCTGCGGCGACATTCCTTTGGTAGTTGTTTACCGGCACCCTGATCATTTAAGCTACATGCTGTAGTTTAAGATGCATCACAGTTGTTGGTTTTTTCCCCTAGAAATATCAGTGTAGGTAGTGCTTTCCAATAAGTGGACATTAATTCATGCTGAATTACAGTGGGATTCCCAAGAAACTACATATGAATACTGAAAGAAATCATTATGATTAATGATATAATTTATATGTGCATGTTGATGAAAGAATCATAATCTAGGCTAAATTAGTAGAGATTTATGTACTAATAATTTTGTTGCGCTCTAAGGTCCAGATGAAAACCAACTAAGTGATATTGTATTGACAGCAGTTCATATTAGCATATCTTAAAGGGATAGTAGAACAGTACCAGATAAACAGTTTCTAATGCCTATTAACTCCATTTCACTTCACCTCCCTACTCAATCTATATTTTTGGCATTGGTAGGAATAAGGTTTCATCCCTTTCATCTTCACCTAAGCACCATAGAGTCAATGTGGATGAGATGACTGAAAATATTTTAAAAGAAATAACAGACTTTTAAGAGAGAAAAGTAAATGAACTGACCTGATCCATCCATGTGCTCCTGAATGTGTGAAGACCATATGGCTACACTGAAGGAAGAGGAATGCCATGCCTTCCAGGACAGCTGGTGCAGCTCTCCCCAGAGCCCCTGGCGCCCCAGGTCAGTAGCACCCCACACACGCCCGGTCACCCCAAGTGCTGCAGACTTGGCACCTCCCCATGCACAGTACAACCTTCATTGTCCTAAATGCAGCCTTTATTGCTCACCGCACGTAACGCAGCCGTGGCACTGGGGAGAACAGAGGCCAGGGAATGAATTCGTATTTGGTTTCCACACAGCAAAACACCAGGAGAAGCATCTTATTGGCAATATTTTTTCAAGTGCTTATTGCATAAGCTGGAGCACAAGTGAAGCTCAGGGTAGAGTGGGCCTTTTCAAAACTCTGCATGGCAGAGGCCATGCACCAATGTCACAGAGTCACCTTGTGGAGTTTGAAATGCCAGCTGATAGTAAACATGGAAAGTAAAGTGCATTACTTAACAATCTAAAGACATGGTTGGGAATTGTTGTACATTAATCACTAAAGCAAATGTTTATAAAATGCATCCCTGAATAATTACTAACTGATCTTGACTCTGAAATTCTCATGGAAAATAGGAACTGAAACGTGGGTGAAATTGTCTATTCCAATTTATTTTTAAAAACAAGGATAAATTGCTGACCTAGCAAAATTAGCAATATTTTTTTCTAGGGTGCTCTTAGTACTTAATAATACTTTTCAAATTTTTTTTTAGAGAACTGGTTTAATCTAGTCAAAAACAGTCGTATGTTTTTGCAATAAGCTACTTTATCAATCTATAGCAACTCAGATAGAACTACTCTCCAAGCAGTTTAGAGCCTAAACTGTTTGCAATGTCCAAAAGGAAAGCATCCCCGGAGCTATGTGTCCACAACTGTAGTGATGTGATCTGACACCAGCACTACTACTGTACCATAGTAATTTAAACAAGATCCAGAATGTTTCCTCCTGTATCTTCCCTTTTAAGTTAGGTACTTTAACTTTTTGCTGCTGGGGACATATTTTTTGTAGTACAAAACTGAATACCAGGGACAATGTTTAAATTTTATAAAAACTTGGATATATGTCGTTACAAAGCCTGTTGGAGCAATTAATTCTCTTCTACAGGGAAGCAATGTCAATTTACAAAGAAGAAACTATTAACAGCAATATTTCTAATGAAAACCAGACTCTGTCTATGCATTTTACCTAGCTAGTATTTATGGAACCTGTAGCCACCACCAGACACTATGCAGAATACCTAACTAATTTTCAAAATCCTCAAGCCTTAGTTCAAGGAAAAGACCTCTTGATCTTACAAAAGGCATTATTGCTGGAGATTAAACTGCTTGATGCTCTGTATTGTTCTAGCTGTAGTCAAGAGGGAATATTAATTGAGATGTTCCATGGATTACAGTGTGTATTCCACAGTGGTTCACATGTTTCCTGGTGGTCTTTCCAACAGGCATAGCACAAATGAAGGGAATAAGACAGATCATTTTGAACCTTAGTTGTTAAGCCATTGTTCTGTTGTGCACAAAAGGTAATGCTTGGTTGATTTGCTTTATTTCTGAGCTGTTCTGATTTTTTCCCTGTGCACCTAATCTCTGCCACTTCCTCTGTGAGTCATCAGCAGCTGGACCCAGTGAAACCACAGGAACTAGCTCCTGGTAAAGAGCTCTAATGGTGCTATTACTCAAGTTCAATTCTCTTTAAGCCTAGTAAAGAAGCATCATGAGTCATATGGTACAGACAAGAGTTCTTTTGCATTTGCTTCTTTAGGAAAATCAAAACCCATGCCTTGCTTTTTCAGAGTGATTACAATGGGTTTCTCTTATACCTATGTCACTCTGCCTGTCCTTCGCAGCAAGGATGAAGTGTCATTTTCCTTTCAAGTCCTCATTATTTTTTCTTATACTTACCAGTTGCACTGCCTATAATTTAAAAGCAAGTTCTTAAAAATAAAACAAAACAAAAATTCCCCACCATTTAGCTCTGTCCTTTCTGCTCATTCTCACTGCACAGAAGTGCTGTGTGGTTCACACCTCCAATTCAGCTGATTTGATTAGTTGTTGCTGCCATACACCTGCTGCTGTCACTGCAGTAGTCTGTATTTGTGGCATACAATCCTGCTGTCTGACAGAACAGGTGGATATTGTATGGGAGATTGAAAAGAATGGATGAATGGTAATTGTTCTGCATCCCTGCTTACATGAACTCAGCAAAAGTTGGGTATATAAAATGAGCCTCATGATTTACCTTCAGTAAATAGAGTGGTCAGGTATCTCATTTTAAACTAAAGCCAAATTTTTAACTGTAGAAGAGAATAACCTCCTCAGATAAACTTTACAGTGAGATGAATGGAAATTTTTTATAACCTCTGTTCATTTCTGATAGGCATTTCTATACAAGACAATTTGAAGACTTCAGAGAGCTCTGGGGGATCTCTTTGACTCTTGACAGGAGTTCCTTTCCTCTCCTTCAATTAAAACAAGTCATTCTTAACATTTAAAAATGGTCCTTATTAAAAGAATGTCTCAGTTATTATCCTCTCAGACTAGCGTTTTGCCTTCTGATGAAGCCTTGCATGCTGGTTGAAGGAGGTTTACTTGAATTGTTATGCAATGCTGCTCAGGGATGGCTGGTCTGTGACAGTCTGTAACACTGGGCAGCAGGAAAAGAAATGGAGTTTATTGTTCTGCTTCTTGAACCGACTGCACTATATGGCAGACAACAAAGATCCTCTTGCAAAGTGAACAGGCACCTCTGAGCATACAGGTCTTTGAATTATCCTTTAAACATGCAATGGGGAAGACCCTAAAATCCCACATGCTTCCCAAGTCAAAAGTATTTCAGTGAAAAACCAAGAGACAGTACAAGTAGCATTTAATGGGTAGGAAGAAATGGAGAAACCAAATACAGAAAATATGAAACCTCCCAAAGAGAGGTAAAATGAAACTGTAGTCTCTAAATCAGATTGTTTATTAGCACGGTTGCATTTTAATGGATTAAGAGCTTCTATACAGCACTCCCGAGGTGCAATCCACATACCACAAGTGATATGCAAGAGTCTGCCCCCTGACATGTGAGCCCGTGCAGAGCTGCAGGCTGAGGCTGCTGTCACCACAGCTCTGGTGGCAGCATTTGGCAAGAAAAAGTTTGAAAATCATAGTCCTGGGGAATAAAAAGTTTTCCCTTTCATTCTAGATAATTTTTAGGCAAACAGCGTGCCTCATCTAAAGCACAAACATTATTCCTCCAGTTTGAACAAAACCAAATGTTTCGGTGTTTTCATACAATAAATGTCATCTAAATACCAGTCTGGCAGCAGTGCCAAGATTTAAAATTGATTACTTCTGCCTATTTCTCCAGCTAGCTATTACATTTGTAGCAGATTGTAAATCATGGTTCTGTAGAAGAAAAATCCAACAAATATTTGAAGACAATATTGTGTACATTTTTAATGTGCACTTTTTTCAAATATGCACATCTGAACGGCTGTGTGATGGAAGAATGCATTTTTCTAAAGGCAGGAAAAACATATAACAAGACAAAATTTTAGGCAGACTGTGAGTCAACATTTTGAAAGTTTCCACAAAGTTTTATGGCATCTATTTCAAATTAATATTTCTTTAAACTTCTTTCATGTGCTATCTTTAGAATGATTAACTTGATACTTTACATCAGGTTTTACGTTTTATCTATACAGCCCACATCAGTGTTTTGGAATCATGCTACTGATGATTTTTCAGCTCTCAGGTACATAAGAGGATAGGATGGAACCAAAGAGCTTTCAATTTTCATCCAGTTCTAGCAGATGTATTTGATTTATAGTAGAAGCTGGTTTCATGTTCTTAAAAATGTTGTAAACAATTTGCAGCTGCTTGATTTTTTGATGCCATCATAAATATTCATGATCATTTTCCAAGATCTATAAAGATAAGGTGACCTTAGACAAAAAAAATCAGACTTGGGTGGTACAGCGTGTTAAGTCATTGCTTTTTCACCTTTCTAAGAATTAGAGACAGCTGCAAACCCTGTACTCTACATCACATGCATGGCTTCTGGAAAATGTTTTTCAATGTATTTTAAGCAGAACTGATGAAAAGCCACTGCGCTAAAGCTATGCTAGCAGAGTCTGATAACTGAGTTTGGCATAAATATAGTGACCTGGCAAGAAGTCACTGGGTGTGTAATCAGTAACTCTGAATGTGACTTTTAATCACCTTAGTAAACATTTTTCAGCATCTCAGAGCACAGTTCTCTGGCCATAAGAATGGAAGGGAAAGGGAAGGGAAAGGACTGCTGGAAAATGGTTGGAAGCATGAAAAAAAATAAGCAAAACTGGAAAGCTAACTATTCTGTTTACAAATCTAATAATTGTTCAGCAAATAAAAATGACACTAAAGTGTAGAAAAATTATATTGTGTGATAATTTATTGCATAATAGGATACTGTATTATCATAACTGTGTGTAACTAACATTTTGCTCACCACTCAGCAAAGTTCTCTTTGTTTTACCCCTTGAGATTTTCTCCTTTAGCATTTTCACACACTATCTAAAACAGGTATTTTTCTGTTTCAGGTGAAATTTTTACATTTTTTAAGTCTAATAGTAGAGTGTATATAGGGAGAGTAACTGCATCAGTGCCACAAGCCAGTCAGATAAACCAGGGATGGGAAGGTAGGGGGTCCTGACTAAAATGAGATATAAGAAACAACTTGAGAAGGTGAAATAATTCCACTCAGGAAGATGTAGGACTTTGAGGGGCTTGATCTTCAGTGGATAAATTGCTTAAAGTGGTGCTGAATTACACCAGCTTGCCTTAAACACTTGGGTCATCCGATATGTAATTTAAGCACGGCCTACGTAACTCAGATTTCTAATGATACAGCTCAGCAAGTAATGACGAAAAATGGCACATTGGCGACAAAACCCCAAGATTTGTCCCAAAAGTCATAGCACACATTTTCTACTAACACACTGCATCCATAACACACCTTTTTCCTGGGGTATTCACATGGTTTAAATAAATTACAGGTAATATTTTCATAAATGCACACATGATTTATAAACCCATGCCCCATTTTTTAAGTTGAAGGAAAATGTTTAAAGTGATTTCAAAGGGATTGAGGTGATGAAACACTATAAAAAGAATCCTACTAGGCTCCTCTTACATTCAGTATCTGACCATAAATGCTTAGATGTCCCTTTGAAGGTCAGTGAGATCTAATGTACTAAGCATCCAAGATGCTTTCAGAACTGTGAATTAGAACCCTAAATAACATAAGTAATTTTGAAAATGAGATCTAGCAAAATCCTGGGGATATGTTTGGTTTAGTAAGGGTATCTGAAAGACTCACCTGGAAATCCTAACAGCTTTAGAAACCCTTGAAAAAATCCC
Source organism: Corvus cornix cornix (assembly GCF_000738735.6). Taxonomy (NCBI): domain Eukaryota; kingdom Metazoa; phylum Chordata; class Aves; order Passeriformes; family Corvidae; genus Corvus; species Corvus cornix. Next base: position 13,117,949 of record NC_046339.1, on the reverse strand, counting down.
ATATTCTTCATGTGTCAACATCCGAAGTAAACTGAGTACAGTCCTATAAACAGAAAGAACAAGTTACCTAGGTTTTAATATTTTTTCCCAAATTACCATGCAGTCTGAAAGAAAAGGTAAGAAAAATCCAAATAATTTCAGAACAATTCCCACATACTCAGAGATGTCAATGTCATATGGCTGGCTCAGAACTGAGCAGCACAGTGAAAACTGCACCACACCACCACAACCAATCCACAAACCTCATCACTACCGCTTTCAAGTTTCAGAAAACTTGTATTGAGAGTAATGCCAAAACTTTCACTCCAAAAAAGAGAAGGATAATCTACTAAGAAGAATTAAAATAAGATTATATTTTGATGCATTTCTATATTTTTTTCTGAGATGAAGTATTTTAAGAGAAGACAATTGTTGGGGTGGCTCAGCTCACTCATGAGCCGAGATCGTTAAATGCCACTCAAGTCAGGGCCATCCACTGGGTGGATTTCCCTGCCCAGGACAGTGGGTCGGAGGGCGGATCATGGACGGCTCAGAGGTCTAAGCTGCATCCCCCTGGGCTGTTCTTGGGTCCAAGTTACCTCCCCCTGTTCGAGAAAGTTCTCCTTTTCTCAGTTGTTCCTTGGTTCCCTGTTGTGACTCCCACCTCCCTGTCTCCCTTATTGGTTCCTGTTTAATTGTATCCTCCCCCTTGGTTGTACCCCACTGGTTGTTTCTCTTTTCCCCACCTTGTTCCGCCCCCCCTATAAAAGGGGGTGCACAAGCCTTCTCGGGGCTCTTCTGGTCCCTGGACCCTCTGGCCGTAAACCTGTTGGAACCCACACCAGAGGCCCCTCTCTGTTCCTTTACCTCCGGGCTGACGCAAGCCCAGACATCGGCTGCCTGTCGTGCCTCCTCTGAGGAGTAAGCAACATGCACATCCAGCTTGCTCCCCGCTTTGCCACTGAAGGTGTTCCTTAGGATGTCATGGAAGTGACGCTGCGTTCCCTCTGACTGAGGGTGCACCAGAGGTCGACTTATTGAGCCAGACAATGACATATGTGTTATACATCCAACTGATTAATCATCTTTATAAAATACAATACTGCAATATGAAAAGTCTAAACTTCCTTTTTCTCTGTGTGATTTTAATACAAATTTTGCTATTCCTGTAAGGCCTGAAGAACTGCCGCAATAAATTAAGGAAAAATATTTTTCAAGTAAATTTTTTGACTGTGGATATGGGAATTTTTCATGATCGTGAATGCTGTCTAGACAACAGAATGATCTAAAGAAAGTATTCATTATTGGTAGAAAATCAAAGGAGCATCTTTTCTTGATTTTCCATGCAAATATTAGTCAGGTCATCCTTATCCATCTGAGGATGCTCTGGATGCATGGATATATTATTTGTTAATGCTTTACCAGGCAGCGCGAGGCACTTGGGTAGATACGTGGTCACTATGAAACCATGCCTGAGTACCTTCATGATTAAGCATGATTACCCTTAAGCACCTAAACCATACTTCTACGAAAACTGCTTCTGGAGTACAGAGAGTGATTTCTTTTTAAAATTAAAAAAAAAAAAAAATTCAAGCCTGTTTCTCAGCAAGTCGCATCCTTGCTACATTTCACAGACATGACGTCATTAGGAAATGGTGCTGCTCTTGGTTACATTGGCATGTCATGTTATAGCACATTAGAAAACATGATTTGCTGACATAACCATGCATGACCCTTAACCAAATGACGAATTAAGCCCTGGCAGTTAAGAAAGAGGCACATTTAGATCTCAGTACACATATTCTGCATATATCATAATCTGCACAAAGTGTAAAAGATTGGAAAAAAACCCACAAAGGAAATAGTGCAATTCTGAAGTTAAATCATGCTTTATTCAGCGTTCATCCAAATTCACATCGCTGTCTGTCCTTAACATGTACATGCATAATAGTGGGCACAGTCCCTAATTGATGATGTATGCAAACCAAACCTCAAAACCCCATAAATTATTATCTTTAGATACTAGAAGAAAACAGAATCACTTTTTATTACCTCCGTAGCTGTTACAGTTGATCTTTATATTTCATTCTTTCTCAACTTTTGGTGTGTGCTAACATCTGGGACTCATCATGCTGTCTGGCATTTCAGCAAAGATGATGTCACTGGTGCCAAATACTTTGACAACCATGGCTACTGCATAAATCTGAAGATCTGAAAAACCAGACAAATTATGTTTATGATTAGATACAAAATGAGTTGTTTGTACCGTGAGTTTAAGTACGCTAAACACAGACTTGCCTCCCAGAAGGTAGACATTGATTGAAAACTGTAAAAGCAAGCAATTCTTTTTTCCTCTCTCTTTGAGAGTCTGGAGGAGCTTTTGATCTTCCAGTGTCTGTTACAACCTTGGGGAAGGTTAAGTTAACCCTTTGAACAAACATTCCTACCAGCGTCCAATTCACACAAAGTAACTTAATCACCAGCTAAATTGAATTCAAACTGCTCTAGAGAACATGAACTGACATAACTCAGCTCTGATGACAAAGAAATGAAAAGGGTTGACTTTGCTGCTGAGATGCACTGAGGGACTCAAACCCTTGATTCCAACTTTGGAGACACCAGGCACTGTGATTTCATTGCACGCAGATGTTGGTGCAGAGATGGCCAAGGTGCAAGTTTGTGCTGTGGTGCAGAGACCCATGATTGAGACCTTCTCTTGCAGTGCTGCTTGGAGGGCAGTGTAGGGCAGAGGACAGCTCTGGGAAAGTCTGTCCTTTCCCACCCTGCTGAAGGAGTAGAGGTGACAACTGCAGAAAGTGCTTCAAGTGCCGTCCTTTCTCCCTCCTTTGGAAGATGAATTTCTTTCTCATGCTTTTCTTCCTGTGCACCCATCTGAAACCTAGCAGACCTTTTCAAGAATTGTTTTGTTGAAGATATAATTCAAAAGGGAATTATTCAATTCAGTATTGACCACTCCTACCAAGAATCTATAAAAGCAGCCTGACTTTACCAGTCTGACAGGGCTGGGATGCAGGAGACTTCAAGGACGCAGGTTTATGAAGCAGAATTGCACCATAAGCTCTGCATTCCTCTGCTGCCAGTGTGTGCCTACTGTTACAGGAGTTGTGATCAGTGGCTTCTCCAAAAAGAGTGTAAACATAAGAGGATGATTAAAGGAGGCACAGAAGCACCAGTTCTTGTTATCAGGCCTAAACCTGGCACTGCAGCAGTTCCAAGGGGTGATAATTGCATGGGGAATTTCTGTGACATAGACACTAATTCACATTACAGCAAGCTTAATCATGTAACCTCCAAACAACTGCAAGCAATATGGGATGTACCTAGTGAGGTATGTTTATTACCTAAACGGACAGATAATGGTCTTAGCTGAGACTTATCAATCTCTAAATAGTACATAAGATATTCAACAGAAAGGTGTATTTCAGCTACCATACAAAAGGAAAGATGAGACTCTAGATTATGTATAAAATGGCAAATAACCAAATAAATCACAACACAGTGAAGATGTCAGATAAGGATTTGAGTCTTTTAATCACACTGCTAATAGAATTCAAATAAAATTAAGTCACCCATCATTTATTATGCCAGACAGAGTGCAAGTTCAAATATTAAGCTGAAGTATTATTAACTCAGCTTTCAGCTGGCTCCAGAAGCTTTCATCTGCACTTGATATTGGTGAATACTTTCACACCAGCAACTATTACTTTCAGCCCTCGGGTATAACATCTTGCACACAGAAGTAGCAGGAACACATTGATATTTTTTCCCACACACAGGAATATTAGCCTTGATACAAGTACAATATCTCTTTATGCTTAACTGTGCCAGTATTTCCTTTTTGCTTTCTGCCACATGCCTTTGTGTAAAATCTCTGTGATAAAACCAAAAGGACAAGGAGCTTTATAAAAAAGCATAATCCTACTGGACATGCCATCAATTAACTGAAACATGGAGATGGATATTTTCTGAAAGCTCCTTACAGGGTCTAGACAAACACAGTGAGATAACAATGGAAAATTGTTTGGCTTACTAATTGTAACCAAATGTATGCCATTCTATCAAAACATTCTCAGGAGGATGTCAGAGACTTTTTAAAGTAAACATCTTGTGTCATCCTTTTACTGAAGTGGAACAAGGGACTCCAATAAAAATCCTACATATCAAGGACCCTCAAAGAAGTTTATATATATATTACTGATCTTTGAAAATGCAGCTTGAGAGGTACATTAATAATTTCACCCAGCTGGGCAATAAACATTCCTGCCAAAAGAATTATGTAAAATTACATAAACCCTTTTTAAAGAGAATAAAGTTTCAAGAAGATATAAAGTATAGGCTTACTTCACTTTTTTTTTTTACATCTGTGTTTTACAGAAAACATTTTAGCATGTAAAATCTTTGTCCTTGTAAAATACTCCAAAGAGAAGCCAAAATTCAAACCTGTAAGTAATGCAGAATTTTAAAATGTTAGAAAAGTTTAGCAGCAAGAAATAAACAAACCTCAACCAAATAAAAAAGCTTTTCACAGCTGAAGCAATAGATAAAATAGCAATGAACAGCTAAAGGAAAACACTTTCATCAAGGCATACTTTAACCTTTAAATACAATACTTATCCAAGGAGAACTACCATATAGTTAAACCATTTGATCATTCTTAAAATGTGGATTACAGTGCTGGACTCTTATGCTGAAAAATTAAGACCAATTAAAATCTCACATTTTTCAAAAGAACCCAAACATTGTAGCAATGCATCCAATCCTGGAACTTACATTAACAAAACACTCAAGCACATTCTTATCCACGCTTCACAGGAGGACATGGTGCTTAATCAAGCAAGCAAAAATTAAGAAATTCAAGGGTAAATAGAAGTATTTTGATAGATAATAAATAAATGAGTTTTTCAAGTTTGACCAAGATGATTAAAGATAGTTAATTTCACTCAGATAAATAGCAAATTTTGCATTCATTTCAGTCACAGAGAAAAAACGTGTCTAGAAAAGCATGTGCTGCCGTGGGGTCTTAGCAAGTGCTAAACATAGAGCTACAGGGAATTTCAGCCTTGTACAATGCTGCAATAATTCTTGGCTGGGATTTCTGAGAATTCCCAGTACAAATACAACTTAAAAAAAGACTGCTCCTTTACAACTTCATTTTCAGAATCAGCAAGGAGCTCCCTCAAACAGATTTTTAATGGAAATTCTTTTAATGAAGTTACAAAATATTTTCCGTCTAACGTGCTTTAGAGAAACTGTCTTTTATGGGAAACTCACACAGAAGTTTAAAGATCCTGAAATAAATTATGAGAGATTGTTAGTTACCAAGTAATCTCCCATAATTCTCTATCAGCTCTGACATCAGAGAGCCAAGCCTGCAGGAAATGTTCCTAAAGCTACTGGGAAAAATGAGCTATAAGAGGCTGACACTGCAACTGGCTGGATTACCAGTCTCAGGAAAGCAAGGATGCCATAATATTTGTTCTCCTCTTCATTTTTGTTCCTCCTTCTAGGCAGTGAAGAGACTGTAAACTGACAAGTAGAGAAGTGTGAAAAAAAAATAGGGAACTTTCTTCTGGTCCTTTTATCTCAGTAATCTAACTATCTGCAAAATAGAGAAGAAAAATCAAAGCATAACATTTTAGCATAAGAACAACTGGATGAGAGCAAAGGTCTCTCGGGCAGTCCTACTTCTATCAGCAGCCAGTGGCAAAGGCGTGAGGAAGAGGTAAGGATCCAGGCTTATATGTTGAGATTCCTGTGCTTGGCTGTACTTTTCCAACCACCAGTTGCTAAAGCATTGTAATGCAGTTCAATTCATAAAAATTTTAGTTGTGATTTTTTAAAAAAAGTTTTATTATTTTGTTAATATCACTTCTTTGAATCCAGATGTCTAGTGAGTTATTGGTCTTGAGGAAGCATAGACAGATGCAATTTCCATAGAAAACTTAGTCAAATGTACAATGGGCAGCTCAAAACATGTCACTAAAGCATAGAGATGAGAAATTAAACCATATTTAGGGTCATGACATTGTTAGAAAAAAGATAATAAACAGCATTTTTTTATCATTTCTTTATAATGTCATAAAAGAAAATTGGTAACAAATACAAGTCAGCCCTACAGTTTTTTGAGCTTCCCTGGAGCTATGGTATCAGTGATACAACCTAAAGAATGGAACAATATGAAATGGATAGCTGAAATATCAGAGGGAAGAGAAGCTGGTTGTTTTTTTTTCAATTGCTGCTAGCAGTATCCAGTAATAAATTTAATAGCTGACTGCCTTTGGTTCCTCACAGACATTTTCTCAGTATCTGCTCTTCCCTATTACTTCTTAGAGGCCTGGTGTTTCCTTTTACATTTTCCATCTGCCTCAGAGCTCCACAAGACCCATTGGTTCAGATGGACTATGCAAACACTGATCTAAATTCCAGTCTAAGTGATTTTAAAAACTGGCGCTTCTGTGTGCATTTCAGGTTTTTAACCAACAGCAAAACTCAAGAGAAAATATCATCAGAACACATAAAATTATTGAAGTTTCTGAAACAAAACAAACTGGCTGTCCAATATTGTGAAATGACAGGTTATGTCTGCTATATTTAAAGAATGAATTTGAAGCACTTTTCCACTCTTTTTAATGGATTTTTATTTCTGACATGACAAACCTGTTTATAAACATAAAATCCATGTACAGTTTTGTAGAAAATCAAAGTCCTTTGCTACAATATATATAACCAGATAGATTCACTTGAATTGTCTGTGGAAAACAAGTATTTATGGGCACACAGATGCCTAGATGTGTATGCACACTTGTACATTTCTATTTCCTACTAGCTCCTAACTTTAGCCTGTCACAGTGGAATCACTGCAACAGTTCTGCTATCAGACAGGGCTTGATTACCAAGCAAGGGCAGAATTTAGAGCCCCTTGATTTTAAATTCCTACAGTCTGAGCACATGTCAACTTTAGCTTAAAAAAGAAGAGTTACTGGTTACCAGAACATTGTTGTGTCTGATACCTAAACTTAGCAAGACACAGAGAAGGTATATTAAAAAAAAATTATTTCAGTTAGAAAGGAGGTCCTAACAATGAACAACATGTAGATTTGTATAAAATATATATCTACTCTATAGGTTTAAAAGTAATCCAGAATGCGTAAACAAAAAAACCCCACGTATATATACACAGATAGTGAAACACAACCATGCTACAATTAAGACTCACAGCTACTGAGAACGAAAACCAATTTGATAAACTTTCAAGAGAGAGTTAAGATCACTTTCTACAAAATCTGAAATAAATACTTTTTGCAATGTTGTTCTGGATTGCTCCATGACAAAGAGAATTCATGGCCAAAATATTATTGAAAGCAGAAAGCAATATTATCCAAGTGGCATGAGAAGGAGTTTCAGAATGATCTTTTACCATAACTTGTTACACAAAACTGCTCAAGTCACTGTTTGGAATTTCAAGCCTTTGGTACTATACTCGAGCTGCTCTTTGGACAAGTTAAAACTTCACTACCTAAAAAAAAGAACTACCACATGATAAAATTAAGTATTTTGGCAAGGGGAACTGATAAGTTAAGAAGAAACTGTGTTTTCATGACAAACCTATAGAAATGTAACTGGCAGTCAGAAAACCTATTTTATTTTAGGTGTCATTCTTCCATGCTTCCATATGACCATCCCAACCATTTTAGAATTTCTCAGGTAGATAGCAAGCAACATGAAATTATTAATTAAGACAAATTATGACAATCTTCTTCCTAAATTCATGCAAATTTAACTCCTTACTACAGATATTATTCCACTACTTTCATTGCAATTGATTGGGGTTAGTTATCAGACAGTGTGAGTGACAATGGCAGAATAAGGCCCCATGCACCTGACAGGAGAGAGAGATTTTTAATAGTTGCCATAAACATAGTTTAGTCCTCTCTACCAAATTTGGCAGCAACTTTTCAGTGTATTTAATTGAGATATTTTACATGAATGAGATACAGAATTTTCTGGCTCAGAGTCTGCAATCTCCTCCACTGGATTTTGGAAGGAACGGACACAATAATTGATGGAAGTTTTACAGTTGCAGTTTATGCCCTTAAAACACCCTGCTGTAATGATACAATCTAGGGGTTCATTTTGAGTTTTATCTGGATGACAATATATATTCTAACTTCAGCAGTTCAGGCTATGCTTTCAAAATTTAAAGCTCAGGATTCAGACATTACCATTTTCTGTCTTTTCTCTTCTCTCTTCCTCCTCCACTTCATCCCCTATGTTTTGTTTTTCTTCTCAAAAGAGATTTTTTTTTTTGTTATTTTTCCTTTATGTGCAGCCCTTCATTCATCCTGAAGTTCAGAATAAAGTCCTCTCTTCACATTGAAATTAAAATACAATTGAATAAATTAAGTAAAATGAAAAGGCCCTAACAATATTTTCAGACATTTCTTTCTTTGTTAAGGAGAAAAGACATTGATGAGAATTCTACCCAGAAACTGCACTCTGCTGTTGCCATCAACTCTGTCCTCTCTCTGATTTATCAGGCTGTGTGTGTGAGCAGCTACTATGGCAGCTACTTTTGCTGCCTGTTGTATTTTGGATGAGGTGAAATATTTCAGCTACACTGTATGGCCAGATTGGAGTCAGCTGCCAAGACACGAAGGAGTGGCACAGCTCAGGAGTACCTTTCTCTAGGAATTTCATGGGGCACCCAGTGCAATTCTAAGTGGACACCCTCTCTTAACAAATCAGTGGCATGTTACATATGGGATATTCTGGATCTATTTTGCAGAGACTTCAGAAATGGCAAAGAGAAATGGTTTCAGCAGGAGATAATAGGCTTTATGACTTTTCCCAAATTATTCCCTTTTTAGTAGCCATCATCTTGTTGGGTGACATCTGGAATGATTAGAAGACGATATTTTAGAGTGACAACTGGGCTGTCATTCACACTGTCAGTCAGCAAACACCCAGGTTGCCCAGGGTTACAAAGCTGGTTTATGCCTTTGTCCTGTAGTATTTACTGCTGCTGATTCTTTACCTTGATTCCAGCTGAAGCGGGTCTGACAGGCAGCGACAGAGGCAGGCAGAGCGCTCATGTTGAGGGTGGGAGTCCCGTGGTGCCTTTGTGTGCGAGGGTTTTAGAGCTTTGGTGGCAGCCCATCAGGCAGGAGACAACCCCAGAGTATTAGGGTGGGTCCAGAAAGTTCATCTGCTTTCAAAAAATAGAAGGGCAATATTTATCTCTGCCCTAGGAACACATCTAATTATTTTAGCCCTGTGTACCTGAATGGAAGCTTTTGTACACAACACAGCTGTCTGCAGAATTATTATCCTAGAACAGACCTCTAAACGAAACAGCCCAAAGCAGCCTTGTGCTCCAAGGATGAGCAGCACCTGTGCATTCCTCAGAAGGCAGAGAGCATCCACACCAAATTGGCATAAAGAATAAATGTGCCCCACAGCAACAACTTCACATTGCTCAGCCATTCCCTGATACACAGTCCAAATGTCATTTCACTCACTCACTGTCAGCACACATCTCTGATCGAGACAAAGACTTGAGACTTTAAATGTTTCAGTCTGGGAACCCAGCTTTGGGTACCAAAATCCTGGTTTTCAAGGAGAAAAATCACCTTCAGTTGTCAGAAAACTCAAAGCAGTGTTGTGAGCCTGTACCAGCTCTGATACTCAAGACCTAGGACAGACTAATTGGGAACTCAAGAACCACAGCACCAAAGACAGCCTGCCTGCAGCGTCCCCTCATTTCCCTCTGCCTCAATGCATTCTTTTAACACAAAACTAACATTTCTTACAGACATAATGAGCAAATGGACTACTCACAAAACCTGATAATTTTAAACTAATAAACTCGTTGACAAATTGAGATAAGGAATGACTAATATCCACGTTGTTATCAGTGAGCAGGTAAGTAGCTCACTATTATTGTGGTTTCAGACATGTAATCATAAAAGCCATCCTATTGCAGTGTTTCACAGACCAGTTTAAGACTCACAACGTATCTGTGACATTTGCCTTCTGCAAACAGGCTTGCAGCCTTGTCGTCAGAAAACATGGGATAAAAGACTGCTCAAAGCAAATTTGCTTAAAAAATCAATAAAAATGCCTTAAAACACTGGGACAAGTTGCATAGCCTGAAGGCAAGGAACTCCTTCAGTAATGTTTCTAGGTAATGCTTCTGAAGCATGCCAAAAAGTAATAAAATTTCGTAAACAAGTTGGAGAAAAAGATGACTATTTTTGTGTGTTGGGTGCATTTGGGACCATAACACCTCTACTCAGGGCTGTATTCTGCCTCCTGTGTACCTCATTCCTGGTGCTCTACCAGAAGAGGCTCGCCAATTGCAGCAACAGAGAAGCTGAAACTAGAATTAAAGAAGCATGTAGAGATGTGTGGACACAGTGCTAAAACAAAAGGAGAAAAAAGCTGTTTGGAGCATATTTAGGTAGCATTGCCCCGGAGCTCAAGCCAACAACTTTCTATAGAGCACCAGGAAAGCAAATAAATCACTATAATTTATTTATACTAACTTTTTAAATAGTTCACTCTGATTCTTTTTGAGTACCATCTCACAAACCTGGTTGTTAAGTATAAATTAAAAGTATTCAAGAGGTAATATTTGCAAAGCACTTTTGCATCTACAGATGAATGCTGCTGTATAATATGAACATTGACATATTTGACAAGGCAACAGAGTTAAGTGTGATACAGAGTCAGACTAAAGATTTTTTTTTCTTGTCTGAAAAGCCCTTGTTTTGTTACTAATATTAGAGCTGCAGAGGCCTATTTGACAAAAAGCACCTCCTAATTTGAGAGCTGTAGCTCTTAAGCTCCATAGTAGCAGCTATTTACCTGGTTGGCTCACTCTTCACAAAATGTGCCCATTAAGCTCAGGGGCTAAAGCAAAAAAAAAAAAAACAACCACTCTTCTGAGCATGACTGAACAAGCGACTGTGCTGGTATGTGTTTGATAAGAGGCAGCAGAGGAAAAGGAGATAAACCTTGGGGTGTAAGACAGGAGTTACATATTCCATTTAGAACAAAAGGGAATTGACTTTACTGGGAATAACTCATGGCAACACAAATTCTGGTTGCAGGTGTTTGGAGGATTTTCCCTGAGGGAAGGTTTGTGATATATATACATACATCCATATACAACTCCAGTTTACGTCAAGGGAATTTATGCATGCACTCTCAACCGAGAGTAAATTTTAGCCCTTTTCTTCTTCACTGATGTTGTACAAGCATTTTCCCAGCTTGGCAGGCTAAATTAAATTGGGCAACGTTCTCTGTGTGTTTGATGTCTGCTAAATGAAGTGAGCGTCCAATTCGTCATATTTACTCAAGCTCACTCAACTCTAGTAAAAATTAAAATGTTCCAGTTAATTTAACGAGATAATTCAGCTCTCTGAAATCTTTCTTGCTCAACATTTGCTGCTATTTAGAAGTTGAGGACTATGTGCTGCCATGTAATTCTTTGGACAGACCCTAAGACTTAGTAATAAACGTTAGACTTTTAAGACACTGGACTGACATTGTATTTAATCTCAAGCAAGTTCCTGAACTGCCACTGGAGAGGGGAAGTCTAGGATCAGACCTTTTGGGTTCATTATGTAGAGAAAAGGGATCACACACAAAAAGCCATGGAATGCTTAGGCAAAAATCAGGGTGACTAAGGTAGCAGTTGAAATATGAAAATTAAAAGACTGCCATGTTGAGTAACTTGGATAAAAAATATAAAGTAGGCAAGGGCTCCAAGAACCAAGATAATCAAGTATCCACACAAAAAAATCTTCATGCTTGGTACTTGGAAACAACAGCTCTGCCTTGAGGTGAATGCATGTCTTGATCTTGCAACTCTATTTTATGTCGGTACGGACAAGGAAGCCAAAACATCATGCAATGTTAGTTGTACATATGTGATAAAGTCCACTGAAATTAATATTCAATGAAACAAATCAAAACTGAGAATTTACAATTGCTCATACCCTTAACACTGAGATTTACTCACAGGAACTTGCAGTATTGTCTCTCTGCAACCTGGCAGCACCTGAGCATTCCTTATGGAGGATGGGAAAACCAGAGAGATCAGCCTCCTGATAGCGCTGGGTGTCTAAAGCTAAGCAAAACAATTCTAAGCCTCCCATACGGGTGCCTTCAAACACCCTGCTTTCAGTCCTTCAACTTTCTATGAGACTGTGGAAGAGTCAGAGGTGTTTAGGTAAGAATCCATTAAGCATCTTAGCAGCCTGGCAATGTTCACCTTGAAGAACATGCAGGTAGGTGAAATGTAAAATGCTAGTACACAAATGCAGAGCAATTAAAACGGTGCTGGGGATTTGAGTAAAATTACAGCTATGTGCTACTCTTGCTGCAGAATCAAAAGCAATGCAGAACTGACCTGGTTTCATTAGAAAAACCATGAGCAGCCAAAGATAGCTATCATTCACCCTTGGAGTGATGTAAGTTAGATGGGTGAAGTGGTACCATGATAATAAATTTATGGAGTTTTTTTCGGGGATTTTTTTTTTTCTTCTAGGGATTCTTAAAATGTTTTCACTTTCCATTAGGAAGGACAAATCACACAAACATTATTAATGATAGTATTGAATTGCAGTGAAAAAACCAGCAAATATATTTGGAAAAATTAAAATATCATTAAATGACTTTACCAATAATAAAGCTCTCACAAAAATACATCATTATTTCTAATCACTTTTGAGCAAAAGGTATAATGCAGAGGTAAATGGGAAGCTGATAAAATATGATAATTAAGAATAGCCAAGAATCTAAAAAAAAAACCCAAACCAACCCTCACCTGAACAAAAGTTAAAAGCCCAGGGTTATTTACATTAGAAAGGAGACACATAAGAAGAACACAATCCAAGTATGAAAACTGAATAGCTGGGAAAGGTTAGAAACTTCACCTTAGAACAAGGGATTTACTGAAATGAAAAGATGGCAAATGCAATAATGATAAAAAGAAACCTATTATTTTCATTCCATAATTGAACTATGGTAGAGAGTCGAACAAAATATTTTTCAGTTTTCTGTTGTATGGTGCAATGTAGTAAAAATGGAAGAAATTTAAATAAAGTATCGATAGCAATATCTACAAATGTATAAATCTAACAAGCATTTTTCAGAGGAAGTAAAATATTGCATTTAAATTTTAATGTGTTGGTTCAGCTTCTTTCATTGTACCCTATATGAAATAAAAGTTCAAAAGAGACAATCAAATGCTATTGAAGTAAATTATCTCAGTGATCAGCAATTAATATTTTGCACCAATAATGGGTACTGGGAATTCTCAAGAATTTTTTCTTTTAATTTTTGTATTTTATATTTTGCAAAATGGAAATTCTCATTTCCAAATACTCTGCAGCTCACCAACACTGGATTTCTTTGAGAGCAAGAGTTTACCAGGGTTAAACTTTTAAACATGGAAGACTATCCACAGTGATTGGAGAGAATGGGAAATAATATTTTGTAAAGAACATTAAATCTCGAGACTTTCCTTACTTTCAGACGCTCTGACTTGGTTCCTGGGGTGGTTTACTGTGTTTGCCTATTAAAACTGTTTCTTCCGAAGCACCTGTAGGAGGAAGGACATAGGGCTGGGAGGAGAATTGAATGTAATGGACTCATGACCCAGCTAGCACAGCTCCCCAGCCACGCAGCACTGATGGGAACTCATGAGTTCAAGGTCTTTTCTGTCAACAACAGAGAAACAGTTCCCTGGAATGCTGCTGCAGCCTTGCAACTCTCCTGGGAATGGAGGAGAGAGATGATATCAACAGAATTTGGCCAAACACAGTGCTTCAGTACCCAAGAACTCAAATCTGGTAACAAAAATGAGAGAATGAAACTGGAGCAAGAATTGGAGATAGCAGAATGAAATACATTTTCAGTTCTTTAGAGATTGAATAAACCTGTTGTCCGCCCCCTGTGCTGAAGATGGAAAAAACACACATGTGCACTGAGTTCATAGGCTGAGCATTACTTGCAGCTCTTTCAGATGATAAAAAATGCAGATGAGGCTGATAAGACAACTCAGGGGTTTCTTCTGGGTGCTGCAGCATGAAGAGGTTGCCTCTCATGCAGGACAGAAAGCCAAATTAGGTCCATGTAACTGTTCAAAATTCATTAGAATGACCTTAGTTAAGCTTGCTTCCATGCACACTATGGTATATGATAACATAGCTTGGAGCAACAGCAGTAGTAGTGGTAACACTTTCTGAAATATTTCCACTACTTGAAAGCCGTTGGATTTGTTAAAATTTCTAAAAGGATTATAACAGGATGAACTGGGTTTTTTCCTTTTACTTTCTCAAAGCCAGTATAATAATATTACACAGAGCTTTTCGTCTTCAAAGATCTCTACAAATCTTAGCAATTCACAGTAACTGAACAGTTATAAAACTATAGTAAAACTAATTTTTGCTGTCTTGCTAATTTTTTTGTATTATTTTTAAGAATTAATTTTACATAGCAGTAACTTTGTTCATTGGACTTGTTCTGTAAATGTAACATGAAACTCATTACTAAGGGAAATTGAACAGTCACATCTCCCGTATAATCATTAGTCATAATACTAACAAAAATAAAATATATTCTGACTCCGTGATATTCCAACTGAAGGTGACACATTTTCAGTGTAAATAGTTAATTCATTGCTCTTCTACTATTAAAACCAAAAGCAGGAATACCATTTAAACAAGTATTACTAAAAAAGCATCTTACCAAGTATGACCATATATAATATCTGTGTCAGGTAAGAACACAAAGTAATTTTAATTACTTTCAATTTCTAAGCAGTTGCTATAATAATGTCTAACATGTTCCCACAACATTCAAGTCACTGGTGTACAACCAGACAATTTCACTAC